>NW_027615424.1:0-43578 GCF_965212315.1 Lampetra planeri | reverse complement strand
GCACATCTGCTTCCACCGAGTCGTTTATCTGCTCCACTTCTCCACCTGCTCACATCCATATTGTTGTTTGCTTTTCCCTCTGGATCCCTGAAAGAAACCCCCTCAGCCAGCAGCGCTCACTCCCCCCTCCACCTGTCCAGTCTTTTTTTTTTTCTTAGCCTGCCAGCCTCTCTTTCCTCCCACAAAAACCTTTTTTTACATTACTCAGCTGCATTATCTGCATGTGTACATTTGGCTCTGGCCACTTTTTGTGTGGCTGCAGTATTTTTCTGTGAAAAGATCCCTCATTACATCTGAGAAAATTGAAAACGGCAACAGAGTGCGTTCAAATTGTGCTGATATTTTTGTGTAGCTCATTTTACAAAGCGATTTTACAAAATATGTATGATGAGCCACGGAAAATGAAGGCAGGCCCAGCGCTGTTAGCGTGTTGAAAACTTCAAAAGGGCGAGTTATTTCAGGTCATTCCCTTCATATTTCAAACCAATTCATTTCTTTCGTGGTTCTCAAACACACACACACATCTTATCACGGCAACACAGGAGGACAATTTGGAGAAGGGGAGGAAGGAAATCATCGAAAATGACACTTTGCATGGCTCGGGAGAGATGAACGGACTCCGAGCAGGAGACTGAAGTTCATTTTGTTGCAGCCTTCCCACACGGCCCGTCCTGACCAAATATGTCAGCAGACCATCTATCTGCATTCCTGCAGTCCTCTGGGGTCTGCAGAGAGGAGTTTCATGGAGACGCTCTGGAAGGAAATCACTGCCTCACAAGCAAAGTGTGTGTGTGTGTGTGTTTGTGTGTGTGTTACAACAATCCATCAAATTAGCTTATTTTGAAACACACACTGAGCACAACACACTCAGCTCCCTGTCTGGAGCTGTCGGATTCAAACTGCGATTGTTTGTTTGTTTGTTTGTTGTTGTTTTTCATGCTTTTAGGGCTCGATGTGCAGATGCCGTTCTTGGTGGACAGCAGAGCTCTTCGACATACAGTTCATTAGTTTCCCTCTCAGCTGTGTGTTCTGTGCCTGGAGGAAGATGTTTTGGGGAAAAAACCTCTTCTTCAAGAGTAAGATGACACTGAAATCTGACAGGCTGTGGTACCTTTAGTCCTATAAATGAAGAAATATGTATGAATATCGTCAGTTGTGTTCTTGAGAAAAAATACTGCCTCAATGATATTGGACTTTAAGTTGTGGGCTTTTATTATTTTTTTCCTGAGCTGAAGAAACAGGAACAAGAAAAAAAAGTCTGTTATTCACATTCTTGGTCCGTAAATTCAAATCTTTGTGCGGCGCTCATTCCAGCATTGGAGTGTGTGTTCTTTGCTGACATCTGATTGTCACACGTCTGTGTCTGCTGTTGTTTTAGGACATCTGGTACTGATATTGTTTCCCCTCTGGCTGGTGTCTGATGTGGTTTAGTTTGTGTGCACACTCAGTTTTGGCTGATGGAGATTTCACTGTTGCATTTCTGACTGCAGCTCTTATTTTATTTCATATTTTGGTAGCTGCACAAAACACGAAATGCTCATCATTTAACCCTGAGTAATCTTTTGCCCCACTGACAGCAGTTGTATCCCTGTTCTTTTTGTACTCACAATAAAAAATCTCAAAGGTACTAATGCAACTTTTTCCATTTATATGTAGCTAGTAGTCAACTTAGAAAAAGGTTCTGATTAAAAAAAAAAAAAAAAAAACAACTTTCCAAGTGCGTCCTATCAAATCCCATCTGCTTCCTGCTCCTTCTGGCTGAAGACATGATGGATGCAAATCCTCCTGGAAAGAGGTATTTTTCATAAACTTCTTATGATTTACCCCCAAAACATATTTATAATTATTTAATCATTCAAGTCTCTTGAGTAACCTTCCCCCCCAAAATTGTACCTGGGATAAATATTTTTTTGTTCATGGGCTTATTTCTGTGTGTGCTATGTGTGTGTAGCTATGTGCCCAGTGGGCAGACAGCTAGTCGCTAACTAAAGAAAAACAGGATTGCTCATAATTTACTTACTGACGCACCGGCAACGCTAATTACTTTACTGAGGTAAAAAATGGATGTGCAGTTGGAGGTGTACTTTTCTTGACACACGGGTACTTACCATAGCCAATGCTGCAGGAAACTGGCAGACATCACAGTTGTACCTGAGTCCGAAATCCACACACATGACCAATCTGATGACGAGGCCACTGGTGACCATAACCACCTCCCATCGAGATTACTGAAAGGTGAAGGCTTTCTACCTAATTCAGGTATGAAACTGCCAAATCCCCCCGATGATGATCCTGGGTGCTCATCGTCACTGAGTCAGACACACACTAGAAAGCTCAGTGGCACAAATGAAAAACGGGGTACGTTTGAGATCTTTTATTGTGAGTGGAAAATAACAGTGAGACACTTCGGCAACAACAGTCGTCAGTGGGGCAAAACGGGTTCATTAAATGTATGTTTTACTTTGCGTTCGACAGAGGACCCAGTATAAGCCCCTGTGGAACACCACAGCCCATGCTACTGTTCAATATGAAAAGCAGTGTTCTAACCATGTGGGTGTCAGGAAAAGTTTAACTTGCCCTATAGCTACTTTTCATCACTTCTCAAGTCCAGGAAACTCTATTCATTAAAAATACTGACAACAGTGAAATGAAAAAAATCACTAAATGTTAAGTTATAAAAACCAAAAGTTTGTGTGCTGAGGCTTTGGAAGCCCTGGGTGTAGTTCCTATGTTCTTGTATTATATATCAAACCTTATGTACCAGCACTTTGCGCTGCTGTATCTGCCTCTCACAGCCTTGTTGCTGCTTTGTCTCTCTCCCTCCTCACGGCGTCGACGTTCTTTATGTGAAAGTTACAGCAGCAGACACTGTACTGTAGGCAGTAGTGTGTTAAGACAAGGTCAGGAGATCGTCGCAGGCAGAGATTGTTTCTTTTCAGCCTGGTATAAGAGCTGACAATAGGTTCTCAAGAGGCTGAGTTCGACTCCGGTGAAAGTTAGATGAAAAGTTGTAATGAAGTAATTAAGACTACAGTCCTTGATGAACAGGTTTTCAGATTGTAGGTGATGTAATAGAGAAGGAGCTGTCATAGATATTGTGGGTAAAGGATATAAGGACATTAATACATGAGGAGGAAGATCTCGTAGGTAACGAGGGACATGACAGGGAACACGTGAAGGTGCATGAGGATGGGGCGACTTGCTGCCTGTGTTCAGTCCTCATGGGACACTGGGCAGATCTCCACTGCAATTGTCCAGACGGGGGCACGGATGAGAGTCTGTCCCAAAGAGGCCAGTGATGGTTTTGGACTGTTTTGGTGAACTGGAGGGAGATCGACGACCTGCCGACCTGGTGCAGTCGGTACAACTTGGTACTGAATGCTGCAAAAACAGTAGAGATGGTGGTGGACTTTAGGAAAGACCCAGCCCCTCCCTCTCCCAAATCATTGGGAGACGTCCCAGTGACCATCGTGGACTGAGCACTACCGTCTCGCAGGACTTGAAGTGGGACCTCAACAGCAGCGTCCTTGTGAAGAAAGCCCAACAGCGGACGTTCTTCCTTCGTCAGCGTGCCTCAGTCCACGATGGTCGCCTTCCATCACTCCATTGTGGAGTTCATCCTCACCCTTTCCATCCCCGACTGGTTTCCCGCAGCAATGGCTAGATGAGGAAGCACATTTATTGTCCAGCATGTCATGGCAGTAGGAGGAGGTCCAGGGAACCCGGACGACGATCAGCAGCAGGTTCAGAAAATAGGAGAAACCCCAGACTACAAAGCTGCAGCCTATTACTGCAGTACTGTAGTAGTAACTCTGAGAGATGGGGTCAAAGCTGATGATGGATAAGATGGTAGGATGGGCTGAGACAAAGATTTTCTTGGAAAGAGGTGGTTTGGAAAGTTCGATTGTCCTCTGCTAGGACAGCTGGCCGTAGGGGTATGGTCAGAAGACTGATTTAACTGTCCTTAAATGGTTGCTCTGTTGCTCTTGTCTGTTACCGGCACCGGCACTGTCTGACAAAGGCCTGTGAGGTAAAGACCAGATGGTTTTCTATGAACAATTTCCAGATAAGGAAATCCGTGGAAGTACAGAGGGTTTTCAGACATCTACTAAGACCAAAGGTTCACCTCCCTCCTGTCTGCAGACCCACAGAACAGATACATGCACCCACAATGGCCTCAAACAGAGCCATGGCTCCAGAGTTGGACAGATGGACCCTCAGACCACTGATTGGTTTCATACGTGACATGTATGCATGCCGCTGACTGGACATGTATTCTTGGCCACAGCCTTTGAGTTGCTAGCAAGCCTTCAGGTGTCAGAATGTTGTTTATACAAGCCAGCGGGTTTAATTTCTGTTTTTGGACGTATCGAATCTTTCAGCTCAGTGTTGGTTTACAAAGACTCCTGAGAGATGCACATTTTGTTGAATTTGTTACTGAATATCTGACAAAAGAAAGTATTGAGATTGGCCACAGGTGAGACAAAATGCCCTTCGACTATTCATCCTTGGGCGGCTTATCATAATGCATGGGGCCTACAAGCCACTAGAGGGCCTCAAAGCTGAATGTTCAGCCTCAACTGAAGAGGAAAAACAACATAACACAAATAAATCAAATCAAATTAAAATGTCTTCATCCCTTATATGCTTAAAGCCTGATTTATGCCTGCGCGTCAAATCGACGCTGAGCGACGCAGCGTTGTCTGCGTCATCATCCTGTTAAGACCTGTGAACATCGGTTGAGAATGATGTTTACAAAGGCAATGGAAGAGCTGGATCCTCATCATGGAACATAAGATGTTAGTACCTGGATGAAGAGCAAAACCTTCGGGGACACAATGGTGATAAACCTAAAAACAACAAAAAAACAAAAAACAAAAAGAGAGCGTGAGACGTGAGATTGTTTTGTATTTGGTCAATTTCAGCTGGAGCCAGAGGCAGGAAAAGAAGCTAACGTACAAATTCTCCACACAGCATTCTCCAGCAGGCCTGATGAGATGAAGCCTTTTCTAGGTGTACTAAGTGGTCTTCTGCCTGAACCCCCTCAGCTGTCTCCTGTTGATGGGATGGAGCAGCTGCCTCCCTCCGTCTCTGAGGCTGAGGTCAGCCCCCCCGAGGAGGAAGCTCCTCTTGGCTGGTGTTCAACGTCAGTTCCGTGACTAACGGATTGCGTTGAGAGCATCACCTTTGTGCTCTGCACCTGTATCACACTGACTCCCGACGGGATGATTTTAAGATCTCATCATTTCCCACATCCAGCATGGACGGGGGCTGTCTGCTCTGACAGACTCTCAGGAAGAAAATCAAGAGAATCAAGTCAGACGGAGTACGTTTCCCTCTGCCAACATCAGCACAAAGCTAGGGAGGGTGTGTTGCTCATGGTGTAACTCATCGTACAGTAATGGAGGCTGAGATGCCGGGTCCACGCGTGAGTCTCCGGCATCTGCAAACACATATTTTCGCAACTGTAAATTAATATTCACAGACTTGCACGTTTAAAATGGTTGGATCCAATTAACAAGTTGGTCTCAGGCTGTGAAACAGATGTGTTGGAGCCACGGGGCGGTTGGAAAAATTCCCCAACAGAGGACGTCTTCAGGGCATAGAGCTGTCTCCTTCAGTCTCTACCTTCTATGACTCCGACGCTCCAAAGTCGTGTGTGATTGGCAGGAGACGTGACGTCTCTCCTCAGGCGATGCACGAGTTCTGTGAAAACAGAATGTGTGATTTTATTATTCTCTCCCCTGAAGATGATCTGGCACGCTGTACTT
Organism: Lampetra planeri; assembly: GCF_965212315.1. Lineage (NCBI taxonomy): Eukaryota > Metazoa > Chordata > Hyperoartia > Petromyzontiformes > Petromyzontidae > Lampetra > Lampetra planeri. Next base: position 37,807 of record NW_027615424.1, on the reverse strand, counting down.
ACGTTGGTTGCAGCGTTGACTTCGCCTAGTTTCCGAGCAGAATCTGCAGGCACGTCACACACGAATGCGAATCCCTCATCGTGACTTTCAACACCTCAGTCTGTCACATATCAGATCCCAACAGGGATCTACTTCTGGGGGAATACACACAATATGCACAGTTACTGTCGTTATTTGCTCATCTCTAATTTAAACTCGCTGATGGCATCTGAGCCAAATGACGAAGGTGATTAACAATGGATGCAGGAATTAGAGAATCTGCTTGCAGCAGTTTGATAAATTCCTTTCTTAATAAATCTGCATTATCCTCAATCAGATGATAAATGTGTCCACACACAGCTTTGGTGGTCAAAACAAAACTACGTTGATGCAAGTTGCAGTTTCGTCTGACATATCTGGAGGATACTTTCAGATGTCAAGTTTAAAAACACAAGTTTCAGTTTCAGGCATAAGCGACCTGCTGTAGGTAACCACGGTAATGATCTTGGATGTAGTGGACATTTAGTGTACATATTGTGTTGAACACCCTGTCCTGACCTTCCACCCCTGCTGATTTCCTGCCATGTTGTATTCATGTGTTGAAGCTGCAACCTTTTCTTTCTTTTTAGGGTAAGAGCCTTGTTTTGCATTGCAAAGTTGTGTTTCCTGTTTGGGGCACTAGAATGACCTTGTGGTCTTGGGCATCTAATACATGTGTAAATGTTCCCGGTCCCCGGGTTAGTTATATGTAAAAATGCTCTTTTACTTTGGGCAAATGTACTTTTGAAGGAGGCAGTTGAGGTGGTCTGCTTCAAGTGGTTGTTTCTTAAATGTTAAGTATTACAAAGTTATTTAGGGGGTTTTCAAACCAAGGTCCGGACCAAGGTTGGTGTTGTTTCTCCTCTGTCTCCATCTGATCCTTGGTTCTGGTTTCACTGCATAAACACCAGTGGACCAAAGATCTACTGACGTTCTCTCCTCATCACTGATGTCGGCTGTGTCTCCCTGGACACTGATTGGCTGGAAGGAGGGGCGTGTATGACGTAGTTAGCTAGTTAGCACTGTTTACCACCTAGCAAAGAAGGCTAAACACTGTTATTGGTTGGTTTCTGAATTCCTGTGCGACCTTTCTACCAGACGTTTCATATTGTTGTCGGACCCTATTTTGTCACGTGTTTGTCTCCATGTGCTTCCACGGCTCATGTTTACTTGACGTGCCCAACACAGAGTTCGTCTGCCTTAAAATATGGGATTGTTAAAAAAAACAGAAAAAGGACATGATTATTAATTACTATTATTAACTAGTCATCGCATAGTGTTGAAGTTCACCCACTGGGCTACAGGTCTGTGGAATGTCAGCGGTTCATCTCTCTTCAATCTAAATTGCCAACAAGAGATGCTGTGGTACCTTCTTCCTAAAAAATGCACTGCAAGGCAAACGAAATAGATGACAGCTGCTCAGGGTGGTCGTCTTTTTCATCTTTTGTTCGTAAAGTGACGTGGAAAACGAACAGACAGGGCGACATGACCTAGTTCTTACTCCTTATGGGGTTTGGCAAATCACCTCATTCACAATTTCAACATGGTTTATGACCGTTTCCACTTGTGAAAGCCGAATAAGACGTGTGTGTGTGTGTGTGTGTGTGTGTGTGTGTGTGTGGGGGGGGGGGGGGGGGGTAGAGTGCAGCGCTCCTCATTATTCACCATTGTTTCATTGGTTTGTGTGACACAGCAGAGAAACATGCTGCTGATTGACACAGGAAAAGGAAAAAAACATCTTCTGAATTATTCATCTGACAGGAACTTAATGCTAAAAAAATTGAAAATAATCGTTATTTCTGTCATTTCACCACCCACCCTCCCAAAAAAAACAGACTTCTTTCATGTTTGTATCATATCATGTATTTCATGTATGTATGTATCTTTTCTTTCATATTTTTGTTTGTTCTCAAGTGTGAAAGAGTTGGACACATGTTTTGTGTGAAGTGTTTTATGTGAAGTGGCCAGAAGGGGGCGACTGTCTACTCAGAAGTAGGAGTACATGTTTGTTATTCTGGTTGCTAAAGTCAGATTTTGCGCTTTAAGCAATCAACGCATGTTCGCAGGAACTGAAGTCATTTTTTTCTCCTGAGATGCAGAACGTTGGTTTTAATCAATCATTCCTTAGAAATGAAGGTTATAGGAAACTTCTCATTCATAACAGTCAAAATATAAATTTTCCAACTAATACAATTTAAAAAATTGGCTGTCCTCATCAGCCAAGAAACTGAATATCATGTTTATTGTCACACAATTCAGACAACGAATTTAATCAGCAAGTAACAATATTTTGCTGGTTTGACCGTCAGAGAGTCCATTGGCTCCGTTTCCTCAGACACAACGGAGGCGTGGAAGGAGTCAAAGAATGCCAATACCAGATGATACTTTCCCCAGCGCTCAGGAATTCACTCATTAGGCTAAGACGAGAAACACGGTCACAAGTATAAAATATCTGACATATCTGTAAATCGGCGTCACATATCCCCCAAATTATGCTGAAATTTCATTGATCTGAATCAGACCCAACCCAACCAGACTCCATGTTGGTCGTGTCGTAGCTCCCTCTGGTGGTAACAACATAACGGCAGCGTTTCTTTGCTAGCTTTCTTTGCTAGCTGTTGAACAGTGCTCGCTAGCTAATTTGAGTGCTTTTGGTGCGGTGACTACGTCAAACACAAAATAAATGTTCACCTTTATCTATCTACAAGTACTACGAGTACTTTCCGCTGGCCTACCATCACAGAGTGGAGTTTCACTTGAACTAGCTCTCACCTTCTTCTTCTTCTTCTTCTTGGGTGTAATGGATAATACACAGCAGGACGTACTTGACGTACTTGAACTCATTTCACGATCACTTTCAATCTGATTTGTTTGTGTTTTTCACAGAGGTTAGTAAAGTAAATGCTTATACATTATGAGTTTAACATAAAGCGATGTTTCCAGCACCAACATGCGACAACAGGATGATGCTGTTTTACAAGCTCCGAGGTTCGACCAGAGTGATGTCAGTCAGTCGCAGCGGTAAGAGCTGTATTTTTACAAGCGTGAGTGAAATACATCACATTTCAGATGACTGCAGACGATTTGTTGTGTTTGGACGTTCAGACGACGTCTCTTCCTGCCGCCACCAGCTCTTCTGTGCTTGTACGATGGAACTTTTTCCTCTCACCACTGCATTCTGACTTGAAGTGGTGGTAAAGGGTTAGGGTCCGTCACAAACTTGTCAGCGTTTGACTGCTGCGTAGTTTGGATCCCCTCAGTTTTAATCACGTCCAATCACGTCCCCTCGTCAGATGCACATTGTACCGATCTGTCACCCTCGTGCCCTCACTTTAATTGTTTCCCTCCCCTTCCCAAACAAACGGCGCTCGCGCTTACGTACGAGTCACAGAAAACAAAACAAAATAAATGGTTTCCACTCAGAGGGGGGGTGTGGGGGTGCGGGGGCGTCCCATTCAGAATATGACATCTATGTTTTAAATTATGTCAAATCCCATTTGTCCCCTCCCTCTGCTGGAATGTCTTCTTTAGCACTGAGGAATTTTATTGCCCTACCTTCCCTCTGTTGTCGGGACACTGGGGGACAAAAACCAGCGCTGACCCCATGGGGGCATCTGTCCCGCTCGCCACCTAGACGCACATTGTGACTCTGGCATAACTTCACTGTTCGACGTCACGAGTCATTGTGTCGGGGCGTTTTTTTGTGTCTCAGGACAAAGCGTGAAAAGAGAGAAAAGAAAACATTCCAGATGCCTCTGCCTGTCGCCTTTTATAATGCAAGTGGGGGTCAGCTTTGTTCCAATGTGGCAATCGTTGTCGTTTTAGGGAAACTTTCAAAGCGCATACCTACGTCTGGTAATTAGGTTAGCTGTTGCCCTCAGTGTGATTCTCTTTCTTCTTTACTTGGCGAATCAGAGCAGAGTATTTGTGTTCTGTGACTGACAAAAACCCCAAAGCGCACGCAGTCTGTAACCGAAGAAACAATGACAATAAAACTCTTTCTGTGCAGAAAACGAATGTCGCTCCACATGAGACCGAACTCTTGTCCAAGAAACTCCCTCGGAGGCTTTCTACGACGCCTAAAACTTAGAGCACACACTCAAGTGGAACGAGGGATGTTTTATTGGAACGTCATGAAAAACAGGAAGTCCTGTTGTTTTACACTCAAATAAAATGTCATGACACAGCAGCTGAGACAATGCCGAAAAAATTTAATCTACTTCACGCAGAGCAAATACAACTACAACGACAGAAAGTAGTTTTCAGTGTCTGTACTGAATTATAGTGGTGTATGTCGGTCTATGACGTTTATAAGTGCATCCTGCTTTAATTTAAATTTACAGTCCGGTCTGAAGTCTGGTAATGTACCTTTATCTATGTCATTTATCTGAGTCATCAGTCAACATCGGTCAATTCAACATCGGTGACTTGGAAGCTGCATGACTTGGTTCTTGTAAACTGTTGGAGTGGATTTTAGAAGTTTACACTCCAAGAGACTCATAACACACACAGTTCTCTTATTTACATCAGTAATTTGTCGTCCATTCAGTACACGTCATAAAACACTGTTCATGTCCAAGTGAAGTCATTGGTTACTGGTGGCCACACGATCAAATACTCCTCCTTAAGGATGGCTCCTGACACACATCAGAACCGATTTCCACGTCAGGACTCAGGAGCGTACCAGCAGGAAAACATGTCATCCACCATTCGACTGTCACCTCGGGATTCAAATATTTTATCGGCCCAGAAATCCGTTTTTGGCTCACGGTTGTTCTTTGGGCTTCATGTGATTCTTTTCCAGTTGTGGCTGCAGCATTGGCTGCATTTGTCTGGATCAGTGTTTGCAAGGACCAGATGGAGCAAGGGGCCACGTGAGGGAAGTCAGGGTCTCTGTCTGCGCTCACAGATGAACAGGATGTTGATAAACTAACAAACAGCCTCCTTTATGAAGTGTGGTCCTTCTCTCCTTCCTGTGGCCTCTCTCTCCTTTCCCTGTCACATAACCTACTTTCAGCCCCCCCAACCTCTCACCCCATTTTGCCCCGATCAACGACATATCGCCTACTTCCTCTCACCTCTGTGTGTTCATCTCCCACAGCGACAGAGCCATGAGGCGGACAGATGTGCCAGTTAATCCTTTTTTTTTTTTTTTGCAGACAGCTCACCTGCAGTCCGACCGAGCCAGGTGAGAGTCAGACAGATAGGGGAAGAGATTTAGTTGCAACCCGGAGCGAGGTCCAACAATGGTGAGCGTGTTATTTGTGGTCGTTCTTATCAGGTCCTTTAATGAATCCTGCAGCAGCTTTCGGGTCATCGCGGTGTAGATGGATAAAGGGGGGAGCGCGCACACACCGGGGGAGGAAATGAACAGAATGTCTTGACACAGCCCTCTAACGGCTCCTTCCTTGTGCCCCAGTAAAAGCAGTGATGAATGCTCATGTGTCCTCCATGTGCGACGCAGCCAGAGCGCCGCTCACAAGGCGTCTGGGGGCTTCATCACTCTGACAGTTCATTCTTCCCTCACAAACCACAGAGGAAGGACCTGTGGAAATCATTTTGCAGCATTGTCTAGTTGTGGTTTGTTGTCTCCTCTCACACGATGAACCATTTTTCAAAAAAAAAAAAAAAAAAATTAAATCTGTTAGGTTTGGTAGAAAGATAAAAACCCAATAATTAGAAAGTGCCATTCCCAGATTATTGCTAACGCGCTGTGATCCGTCACACGTCATAACTTCAGCATGATAATAACGTCTGAACTTTGCACCGAGCTGCTCGTTTCTCCACATTTGTTCCTGCGTAACTCCTGTAAGAGCTGGTGAATGAAGCCTTTGACGTGTTCAACGTGTCTGTGCTTAATCATACAACCAAATCAGTCCCTTTCACATCGGCCTCCATCTGGGGGCTGCTGCAAACATTTTCCAGCTGACAGTTATTGAAAAGGTCACGTCAGAGCAGCATCACCTCAAGCTGTCAACAAGTGCAAAGGTCAAAGGGTCTTCAGATGATTTTACTTTACTTGACTCTTATCCCCAAGAGCTTTTTTTTCTGGGAAGAACACATTTCTTGCTCTGTGATGTTTGTTGATAGCTGAAATCAGACCTCTGCCCTTCAATTCCAGTTCCACATCTGAACTTCTTGTTCATGTGACATCACTGATATTTATGGATTCCCTTAGTGTCCACTTAGTGTATTCCCCCAAAGTATAGCAGACATGCTGCTAACCTGTGTATGAATATTCAAACTAGCCACCCGGGTCCTTTTAAATTTGGATTCATTCCTCCTGCAGCTCCAGCAGAGCGCTCACTAATGAGGCACGCTGCAGTTCATATGTTTGCAAATGGTTACGCTCCCTAACCTGACTTTACATACAGTTCCTGCCCTCTGGGAGCGCTGCAAGTCGACTGAGAGAAGAACTGAAATCCCACAAATGGTTTGTATTCAGTGGCTGGAATATTCTGTCATTCAGTTAGAACACACGTTTTTTTTCTGTTTTTAGCTCATTATAGGTCTTTGTTTCATACTTTTCAGCCCCTTTTGTTTCGTATCAGTGATGGCCGGCGCTCTCCTGTTCTCCTGTCCCACCGTGTGTTCAGACGAGGAAGAGTCGGCATTTTAATCTGATCTTGTTTTGACAAGGAGGAGTCACATGATAAATTGTGAGCCAATGCTTGGAACTGTTTTATTTAATCAGATCTTTAAAAAAAAGAAAAGAAAAAAGCAGATGTTTAATATATACGATGGTGCATGATGTTTAGACTCTCATCTGTGAGGGGACTTATAACGGTTGCCAGCAGACATCAATCTTTCCTCCCCACTACAGTTCTGTCAGTAAAGTAATAACGTCAAAATGTTTGACTATTTCAGACCCATAGTTTTTAATCCACTTTCTCTAGTAAAACATCTAAACCTCATCAGATGGGGTCAGTTTGGTCTGACAACCACAGTGACTGCATGTGATTAAAACAAATATATCGTGTATACACACATGATGAATAAAGATGTCTTGAATTTGAAGATGTTATATTAATACAGCATGTTAACTCGTACATATAAATACTTGTTTATTTAAAGTGAATTCTTCTATGTCACATTAAAAATACATTAAAGGACCATTTCAAAGAAATAACCAGTCAGTACATTAACAACATTTTTTAAAAAACCCATACTAATTTAATGGACATTTTACAGGGCGCATTGTTTCAGCTTCTAAATGTATCTAATGGTGAGTGTGTGGAGCGACAGTCTACATGGACAAGCAGCTGCTGGTGAACCAAACTGAAGGTGGATGAGGAGCAGACGATGGTAGCTGTGATAGATTTGGGTATTTCAGCTGACAGGACACGTCAGGAAGAAAGAACACAGGACGATCGAGACGCACCAGAGGTTAAAAGAACAACCCGGAAGAGATGTGGAAGGTGAAGTTCAACATGGTCCCAGTGGTAACGGGGGTTTTTACGGGCCGTGACCACACTGGGCTCAAGGCTCCGAGCAGATTCCAGCTACAGCATCACTACACACACTCAATACACACTTACCCCATAAGAGACAGTGTGTGGGGAGGGGTGTCTATGTAATAACATACATGACATAACTGATAATTAAAGGGAAAATGAAGGGAAAAATATGGGGGGAACAAAGTATGTACTGCATAAAAGCACCAATTAGCAGCAACATAGGAATACGGGTCCAAACTAACAAATACCAGTCAAATGTAAACAACAGAGCAAAGTGAATGAATAATGGATGTTTTCTTATAAATGTGTGAGAAATATAAAGGCTGTTTACCAAATGTGAAGCTTTGTTTCCTTCTTGGTTTTTATCTTGATCCATTTTCAGTTTTTGCTAACAATGTGAAAAAAACCTGATGACTCTACTTAGTTTATTCCTGGGGAGCAATATGTTTTGGTTATGTTCCATCAAAATATCATCTATTTATCAAAGTGCCTTCATGTGATGCCATCTTTGTTATTTTTGTTTGATAACAATTGCACTGTAATGCCATCACAATCTGCAGTAATTCACTTATCCTAGAGGGAATGTCCTAGGTTCCAAAAGTAAGAAAACAACTGGGCAGTTACAAAAAGAAAAAAGAAAAGAAAAATTAAAATGATCCGTGTATGAAAATAATGAATAAACTATAGGTGTGCTCATCTAAATAAGGTAAATAAAATAAAATACTGTATAATATAATGATAAAATATAATTATACACTATATTGCCAAAACTATTCACTCACCTATCCAAAGCATTGAAATTAGGTGTTCTAATAACTTCTGTGGTCACAGGTGTATAAAATCAAACACCTACATATTCAGACAGTACGTGCGTTAGGTATTTGGAGTAAGTACTTGCTCTGTTTTCACTGATCAGTCACACAGCTGTACTGTTGTCCATAGCAACCCCCAAATCAGAAGAACACTTCAATTACTTGGTATGTGAAATTAGAAATTGTTACCATGGCGATGTGAAGCAGCAGCAATGGCTCTATTTAATGTTTTGTTGGAAGAAGCAGCATATGAGGAATAATTTTCATGTAGTTGCACAGGACGATGACGTCACAAAACGGTTTGGATCAAACTGGTCATAGTGGAAAATTGCTTACTTCCAACACTGGGCAGCTCACACTGAACTGAAGTGAGAAACACGTTGTTGCATGTTTCGATTTGAGCGTAACTGAGCTGCTCACTTACATGATCACACCTTGTTTCTACAAACATTTGTGAAGGAATGGGTCGCTCTCTGGAGCGCAGTGAATTCCAGGATGCCGCCTGCGCAACAAGTGCAGTTGTGAAATTTCCTCACTCCCGAGTATTCCATAGAAAACTGTCAGCGGTTTAATGACAAAGTGGAAATGAGTCACCCACCATAGTTCATGTGGCCTTCAGGTTACCTCAAGAACAGTGTGTAGAGGGCTTCATGGAATGGACCTCCATGGGCGAGCAGCTGTAGGCGCTGCTTCATCTATCAATCTGATGGACGTCTGGGTTTGGTGGTTGCCAGGAGAACAGTACTTGTCTGCCTGCATTGTGCCGAGTGTAAAGTTTCGTGGAGGGGGGGATTTTTTTTTCTTAAACTGGGCTTGGCCCCTTAATTCCATAGAAAGGAACTCTGACAGCTGCTTGAGCATACCAGGAGATTTTGGACGATTCCATGCTTCCAACTTTGTGGGAACAGTTTGGGCATGGCCCCTTCCTGTTCCAACATGACTGTGCACCAGTGCACAAAGCAACATGTGGATGAACTTGACTGGCCTAAGTCCTTACCTCAAGTCTTTGGATGAATTTCTTGTCCAAAAGCAGTGTGACCTCACAAATGTGCTTCTGGAAAGATGGACAAGTTGATCATAAGCACACTCCTAAACCTGACATGTTTCATGAAGAAAACTTTTCCAAAAAGATGTTCAACATGTGATGTCACAGATTGACGGCCTCTGATTGGTCACTAAAGAGAGAGGGCCGTCCCAAGCGCTACCTTGCAACACAAGAATCTCCCGACAGTGTTTCCGGCAATTGTAATTGCAGTTCTCTATTCCATGTCTCATGCTCATTGAACACGGCTGATGTGCACAAAACAGTCAAGACGTCTGTGGGTTTTGGCTGGTTAGAATGTTTATTATAGGAGCTGGACGGAGCTGGACGGAGAGACAAACGAAGACCTGCAGCATGGAGCAGAGTTTGGTCTGATCGTGTCCTGCACGGTCTCTATTCTTTGCTCTGCCTCTGACAAAAACCTCCTGATCTAGCAGCCTGTTCACCATGTCCCTACATATGTCCCACATTGTTTGTGTCAGGAATAAAGTTCTGCCACAGCAGTTTTATGCAGCCAGTACTGTGAAGTGGAGGAGGTACCGAATTTTGACTGAGGGGCGACACTAGCTCAGTTGGTAGAGACTCAGCTTGGGGACCCAAGGGTGGGCCTGGTCAAGTCCAGTTACTGACCACAAATGGAAGTGAACTGGTGGCTGAAGAAACCAAACCCCCATCTGTGTGCCGTGTGTGTGTTAATTGATAGGTATGGGTTAAAAGCAGAGGAAACAAATCAATGTTTTTATATGTTGCATTTATAATATGGGACAAATAAAGTTGTTGGAACCGAACTGAGGTGAGCCAACCTGACTCCGATATCATTGTCATAGTCTCATTTAAGGGTACAACATGAATCTTGAAAAGAAAAGTGGTGGGTACACATCCCCACTGAAGTCAACGCCTATGTTGTTGTTGTTGTTGTTTTTTAATCCACATTGATCTCTCCCCATATTCCCCTGCCTTTGTAATGTAACATCTATAAATAGGCATAGAGGAAACTTTTGTTGAACTATTTGAAAAAACAACAACAAAAAAAGACTAATCAGCTGGTCTGATCCTGTCCTGTAGAAATGTGTGTGTGTGTGTGTGTGTGTGTGTGTTGGGGGTCCTCCCCCTCCTCCTCCTCCTCCTCCTCCTCCTCCTGTCCCACCATGTGTCGGAGGAGCGGGGCTGTGACGTCACGCAGGGCTGGTCTTGGCGTTTATTAGCCGGCGGAGTCAAAGCGCCAGTTCTCCGGATCCACAGTGCAGCTCTGTCCGGCAGACAGGGGGGATGTCTCGACTCACCCAAACTTTCTAGAAACTCAGTGAACAGAAACACTGACTGACAAAGTGACGACTCACTCCTACTTTCATGAAACTTCTCATACTTGATGTATTTTTGTTTTTTTGTTCAAACAGTTCTGTAAGTCTTGATTGATTTTTTTTAATCGGCTTTTTCTTGATTTCTGGGATAAATCAGACTCGTTATGGCTGTGCTATCACTAGCGTTACTTCTTGTAGGATTTATAGTGACTTCAGCTGACAAGGTAAGTGTATCGATTCGCCATCGATTGTCGATTGACACGTTTTGCTCGTTGAATAAGAACGAAACTGGAGCTGCAGAAGTTTCAGTCCGTTTTTTTTCTTCTTTTGTTTAAAAAAAAAAACGTTCACGTTCGGCTGCGTAAAGGCGCACAGTGTTTCCTCTGTTGGAAATGTGTTGACACTGCACACACGAGTCTATGCTGTTACATAACACATGTAAAATAAGAGGCATTTTGTTATTTTTTTTACAAGCAGCTCCTGCAGGACTGTTGGACATGTCAATGATTTTTTTTTTCCTGCTGGCTTGTACCGTATTTAACACACGTGTGTGTGTGTGTGTGTGTGTGTGTGTGTGTGTTGCAGGCTGGCAAAGATGATAAAGAAGGTGAGTCCTGTTTTATTTGTATTTAATGTGGTTAATTATTGTTGAATGCAGTCTGTGCCGATGAGAAGTTCTGCTCTTTCCTCTTGTCACTGGAGACTGGAGTGGGAGGGGAGTTTGGATGTGAGGAGCTCTGTAGTACACCCCTCCTCTACACACACACACACACACACACCACACACACACACACAAACCTTTATATTACATGAGTGGACTGCTTCAAGGGCTTTTGCTAGACAGGAAAGAAAATTCCACGACTGAATCCTTCACATCTGTTATCCATTCTGAGGTTAAGAAACAAGTGAGCTGCAACATTGTCCACACAGGATCCTTTTACACTCGCTGCTATCTCCTGAGCTCCCCCAGAGCCTGCACACACACCGGCGGTCAGCGGGCAGGCAGCCGGCGTTGCCCACCAGTGTTGTATCGCTGCTACCATTTGGCCTTTATCAGCCTTGTAAAAGCAGCTGTGGTTTCTCTTAATGTCTCACTTCCACCTTTTCCTCCACCGCAGTTTAAAGATATTCCGTCTGGTTCATCATGAACCACATGCACGAACAGATGTGACACATACTGGTGCTTTAAGAACCAGTTGCTCCCAATTTCCATTTTGTCTTGTTTGGTCGTAGATCACATGTGAATTAAAACAAAATGCTGCCACAGTTTAATTTACATTTACTGTCTTGGATCTGAAGTAGAAGATCTAAAGAAGATCGAAAGTCCGATATTGGAGCGACGGTTCAAACAGTTCAACCGTCTACAATCCAGTCAGTCTTCCATAAAAACCAAAGGGAAAGTAGAGTTTAATCCATTCAACATATCAATGAGACTGATCATAAAAAAGGTCAGATGTTACACAAAGAAACGGAGCAAAACGGCACCATCTGCCTGTGTTGATAGCAGCGTCTGACTGTTGGTGCGCGTTTTAAGGGTTGTTCTTACTCCCAGTGTTCTTAGTAGACGCTGTTCCCCCCCATTTTTGTTCCCAGATACTCCCCAAAAAAAAAGCTGATTGACTTCTGCAGCTGACTGTTGTTATCGCTGAGGTTTTTCAGTTTGTTCACAGCTTCTACGACACTGAAACAAATCTTTTGTCCAATAATAGTCCATTACTCCATTTGTCAGAGACAACAGACACTGTCCAAAACAGTCCCACTATTGTACATATGCTAGTTTTTATATGTATTGTTGTGACAGCAATGTATGCGTCTAGTTTTTAGACTTTCACTGTTGCATTGTGTTTCAGGAAAACATTATTATCTTAGAACAACTCCACCAAAATACCACCATCTCAGGTTGACAGGTGGTCTTCAGGTCATGGCAGCTAACAGCTAACCTTAGCAGCTAGTAGCTTAGCATCTTAGCTAGCTTTTACAGTAGTAGAAGTGTCAGTTTTGTTAGTTTTGTTTTTAGTCGTAGCTGTTCACTTCTCTCTACTGCAGTGAAACTTGGATTAAACACAAAAATCACTGTCCCAATCATTGAAACAAAAAACGAATCATAATAATAACAATAAGAAAACAGCAGTCAAGCTTTATTGATTTCCATCTGTGAACCATCGGCCTCCAGTGACAGCAAACTCCTGTCATAGCAGGGCTAGCACATCCTTTGTTATTACTCTGTTTTAGTGAACACAGGAAATACTCCGACTTGTTACAACGTGCATTATAAATTCAGCATTTTACACATTTTATCAAACTGAAAGGCTGAAAGGGTTTGATGGTCACATATGACTGCTCAGAACATCCATTAACATTGGTTTCACCTGCAGCAGAGCACCTACATACATGCAGGCCATTAAAAAACTCCTGCCCCCATGGATGTGTAAGTTCATAAGCCAATGTGGACGCTCAGGTTTGGAGTAATACATACGCTAAGTACTCATTTTACTGCATTTTCTACACATCTATTCAACTTTAAACCAACCATTCACTTTGACATATTGGATTCTTTGCGCTGATACCTTTTTCCTAGAACACTTTAAAACATCAACAGTAAATGTCAAGATTCAGTGTCAGGTCCTGTCAGTTCAAGAGAAAGAGCAAGTTTAAAGAGACGACTACTACAAAAAACAACACTATGTTCAATTCAAAGCCTGGAACGTCAAACCTAATGGTGGGAAAAGTGCACTGTCGAAGTGCTTTAATTATTTATTGCTGACATCATTTATAACTGGTAAGTTAAAGTTTGACAAGAAGACTGAAATAGAACAGGCTAAGACTTTACAGCCAACAATAGGGTTTGATGTATCAGGGTTCCTTATGTTATTTCACACCAGATTTAGTCTTGTCTCCTGAAATTGGTGCATTAAATATGAACGTCCACATTAAAACAAGTGGCGGAATGGTAAGAACAGACAGAATTTGCCAGTGTCTTGATGGACTGAACAAAGACTCAATGATAATTTGTAGCTACTTATACTGACAGCTGTTACTGTGCAAAGAATAAATACAAACACCACATGTTTGCACTGTCAACACCCGAAATGACTCACATGGTCTCTATACAGTATTTGACATTTCTTAGAAATGACATGTTTTTTGAGATCTTAAAAAAACATTCTGTTGCAAGAACCATCAAATAATGTTTTTGAGGACAAAAGACCCCTGAATAAACGCTGTATGCATGCATGTATGATTGGAGGTCCACAAACCTGTGTGCATGGTAGTGTAATTAGTAGGAGAATTATTGTTATTTTACCACCGGTTTGTGTGTATATTTAAATGGAAGCAAACATCAACTTGTTAAGAACTGGGTCGAATTGGAGTCATTTCATTTATTTTCATATTAATCTGTTGTTGTTGTTTTTTTTTTAGTTCTAAAACGTTCAGACTCATTCTGACTCAGTTCTAGCTTATTATTATTATTATTACTATTGGCCTCATATTTTTTCAGGCACTCTTTGATGAGGAAAAGAACGTTTCCTCAAACTTTTCCGTTCATTTTGAATTGACAGAAAGAGAGAATTACACAGTGGCATTGATGTTCAGACTCCTTTTCTCCTTGGCTGGTGCGCTGACAGCTGTGCACCGGTGGAATGTGGAGAAATGACCTTTTAGAAAAATTGAGCGACTGGAAGTGCTGTCTCGACGGACTATTCACTGGATTTCTGCAAAGTGTTGGCAATTGTGCCGCTTTTCAAAGAGGAGCACTGTTTTTTATTTTTTATTTTTGTAAATGTTCTCTTTCGTTTCTTGACAGTTGCAAAGACACAGCTTCTATACTTTGGTCAGCAACAGTGAAAATAGATTTATTGCAGTAGATTTTCTGTAAATTTGCTCCAACTGCTTTTCATTTCCTGTAGGGCTGGTGTAAAACTTTATGGATTAGGAGATCGTAAAAGAATTTTAAGGCCCTGGAAACAGCAGTATTTTAATTAAAACAGTTCTGACTCAGTGTTGAATTGCTCACGCCCCCCAAATTACATGTAGAAAAACGCAGTTTATATGCGTCATTAACTGGATCTGCCCAAAACGTACACGTTCTGTCGGCTTGTGCTACTCTACCGTACTCAACCGTGACAGTCAGAGGGGTCGTTGTTTCATAATCCTGCTAACAGACAGAAAGACGGAGAAATCTTTGATGGGCGATGTTATGTCTGATCCCCGGGCATATGGTCGTCATAAATATTTCATGTCACTGAGATATACTTCAACTATGAGTGCTTGTTTTGAAGGACTTGGACAGAAGATGAAAACGCACCTGTGTTGCAGTCTTGTGTAAAACTTCTTGAACATGCTTTTTTTTTCTGGAGATGAGAGCCGGGCCTCCCGTGGATTAAGCATCAAGGCCAAATGCACGCTAAAGAGCTGGGCTACTTGCAGACTTTGTGAACTACAGAAGATTAGCAGGAATTTACCGATCCAGCACTCCATTGTCTGTTCAGTATGGAGAAATATATCCATATAACGGGGGATGACGTCATCACCGTTGCAAGTATCAATATCTCTTAAAACTACACGTGACACTTTTGTTGAAAATGCCAAGCTGACATGATGTAACTTCAAGGTGTTTGTCCCATAAAGAAGCCTTTCAGCTTTGAGACCTGACATGTGTCAGCGTTTTTTTTTTTTTTTTTTTTTGGGTGTAGGATGTAATAAATGACTGCGCTGTCTCTCTGTGTGTTCTTCACAGCATCATCAAATCAGCTTCATGCCTCCTCCTTAAAACGCTGCTCAAAAGTTTTGTTTTAGCGCACATATCCACAGCATCCACACCGTTTTGTAGCATGCAATTTCCCCAGACGTATAATTTCAGTGTCACCATTGACACCTGTTGTACCGACAAGAAAATGACAAGGTTTCATTACATTTTTCTCCACGCAACTTCATATTTTTCAACATCTGTCATTTTACACGTTTGGAAATTGTGTTTAAAAAACCAACCGTTGACCACAAATGTACCAGAGAGGGACTTGAAATGGGACATGGAAGGAGGAGGGAGGATGGAGACGATTGTGTCTGTTACCACCCTGCACAGGGTCATCATTTTTTTGTTGCACATGGAAATCACCCTTAAACAGCTTATGCTGTGATTTGACAGTAACAGTATCCACGAATATTTTGTTGGTTTTCGGTTATTTCGGGTTTCGAATAAACAAAAGGAAGACAGCGTCCAAACACTTGATGGCTGCAGTTATGATTTTTTGCATTTGTTTCACACTCGTGTATATCTCTACTGTCTGTTGTTTCACAGACCACCTGAAGAGCCGGCTAAAGGAATACGGTCTGGTCACCCCCTTCAGCACCGACTCTCATGGACATTACCTGTCAAATTTGCTGTCGGCCACTCACAAGCAGCGTGTCAAGAGGGAGGTGTTGTCTTCCTCTGACGCTGAGCAGAGACTTTTCTTCAACATCACCGCCTTTGGAAAAGAGTTCCACCTGCGCCTGCGCCCCAACAACAGGCTGGTGGCGCCAGGCGCCATGGTAGAGTGGCACGATGAGGTCCGAGGCTCTCAGAACGACAGCGACACCGACGCTGGCGCCAACCAGACGGAATCCGCTAGCGTGAAAGAGAGGATAATGCTGCGTGAGCTGTTAAAGACGGACTGCACCTTTATTGGTGACATCACGGACGTCCCTGGGGCCTCGGTTGCTATTAACAACTGCGATGGATTGGTAAGTCCTCTCGAGCCATAAAGCTCCCCACTCCCCACCGCACCAGACGCTGTCTTCACATTACAAAAGTGTCCTGACCTTATCAACTGACACAACGGAATTTTAGACGTCCTAAACGTCTGAGCCGGGCTTTCCTTGACGTCAGCGACTCAGCGTTTTTGCGCCACATTGTTCTTGGAGATATTCTTCAGGCCGACGATTGGAAAAGGTTTTTGTACAGAAGTTTGTCATGGGTGAGTGGTCAGCCATTGCACCCGCAAACCAAAAAGCCCTCCGCCACAACTTCCCAACGTAAAACTTGAGTCCCCCTTTGTATGCTACAAAAGTCTGCCGCCCCATCCTTCCCATCACCCCTCATAAAACACTGGAGCAGTAATTTGGCCAACAAGTAGGGCACACAAAGCTGCAGACATTGCATGCTCCTTAACCCCTTTCCACTTCAGACAGATTTATGTTTTGGATTTTGCTGCGACTTGGCTGTGTGGTCGAAGGCATTGCACCGGTCCTCCGAGAAGCTTCTTCAGTGTTTAAGGGGCCAGTGCCATATCTGATGTTGATGCACCTCAGTCAGACTAACAGAGTAATGGAATTATGGTAGTCAGAATAGACTATAATATATGTGATATAAACCCTGGGTCACACCATGTTCTGTGTGAATACTCTTTCCTGATTGGCTGGCAGCCGTGGGTTAAAAACATTTAACGCACACGTCGCTCGGCTCATGGCATACGCATTCAGTTGAAAACCAACGTTTACAATTACTGGGGGACTGAGGCTTCTGCTGAGCGGAGATTACCGCTGCAGTAACGCTGCAAGTTTTGTCTGGACGGTCAGTGGGTACACAGACAGATAGATACTTTACCAAGTCACAACATATATAACATATACATACAACAACAGCGACTTCTTGAGAACATCTTAGTCTTTGCAAAAGCCAAGTTTTATACACCCCCAACGGGTACGTGTGCATCACACAGTTTGAAGGCACCTTGTGGAAGCAAACGGAAAAGGTGTGAATTCAGTTCAGAGCGGAACTCACAGTCCTTTGTGAGCGAGGCGCCTCTGGGACTGACAGCCAGCGTGTGTTTCTGGGATGCAGAGAGAACTAAGACCCTGTGAAAGCATCTAATATCAGGCCACATAAACCTCTTAATGGTATGAAATGTTGTTCAGGGCCCCTCTGTCCCGTACACCGTTGGACTGGCTTTCTCCTAATGTCCTCAGGACATGATTGTCTGCAAAAAGCTGATCTGCAGGGGTTCGCTGGAATGCGTCGGCATTACAGCGTTTGTCTGAAGGCGGCGTGCACGGTGTGGTGGACGACAGGTGGGAGGGGGAGGTGGGAGGTTTGGAATGAGATTTTAAGAGTTACATGTCACGACATGATGTCATTTAATGAACAGAACTCATCTGTTACATCACTGGAGCCAATAAGTTTATAATTAGTAAGTTTAAATCATGGTAATATAACAAAAGCCGACAGAAAGTGCTCTTATGAATGCCTGTGTAAATGGAGAAAGAGTCACGTGAACTCAACACAAACAATGTGTTTGATTTGAACTCCTCAAGGACACATTTCCATAATTCAAGCACCATAACAACAAACGCCAGATGACTTTTTAGAGCTGACGGCAACAGGATGACTCTGTCCCGAAGAATCGCAGATCCACTGACGTGAAGAGTGAAGAGTATGAAGAATGACGCCATCATTAGAGGAGGTTCGAATGGTAAAGTTAGTGTAATTAATCCCTACGACAGACATTTCTGGACACACTTTCTCGCGCGGTGTGTATATAGTGTGGTGTATGTTTTAGCTCTATGAAGGAATTCAAAACAGTATCATGTGACACATTTACGGGCGCGTTGTGTGATCGGTTTGTGATGAGAAACTCCATAAATTAGTGTCTCGACCATTAGCGTTCATTGACTTGTAGCAGCTGCCGCGTGTTAAGTGTTAGAGACAATCGAGGAGAACAAAGGCTTCCTCTGGTAGACCACTTCCAATCAGTCTGCTGTTGATGGTGCTAAAATGAACCCCGCGTGCTCTCGTTGGCTTGTTTTGATTGACCTGAAGCTGGCGTCCACGTATCGATTCTGTGCAAAGACGAGTCAAACGTGTATTAATGTTAAGTCGAGACAAAGACAGGAATCAATCTCTCTGCATAAGCAAAATCTGATACATGCAGGGGGGGTGGGGGGGGCTGGACTGCTCCCTCAGTCAAAGAGTGTTTCAGAGCACTTCATCAGATTTTGATGATCAAAAGCCAACACAGCAGAGAAAAGAGGTTTAATCTGAAATGTTTCCAGTGCTCCATTTCTAAACAATACTCCTCCTCTTTGCTGCTGCATGTGGTGTTTTAATATGCAAGACCAATCTCCCAAAAGAACACAACACATCAATCTCTGTGCGTAATCCTGAATGTTTATATATATATTGGTAATATATATTAGTGGATTCGTGTTATAAATGACCTTTTAGACCCGTCTCATTTCCTTTGATGGGAGCTGTAGGAAGCATTTCATCACTGGGGCAGACTCTTTGCAGAGACATTCAGAGCAGAAGCTCCCAGGAGATTCAAGCCCAAGAGGGAAGGAGGAGGAGTGGGGCGGCACACAGGATGGGAGAGTTTTACTTTTTAAATACTGTCGTGGCAGGGTGTCACCATTCAAGACGCCAAGAGCCATTAAAGGTCAGCTGCTCTCGGTCCTCTGGGGGTGGATTGAAACAAACAAAAAACAAAAACAGAACAACCTTTATACAACCAGACCATAGAATGTGATGAATTTGGTTTCATAAACCACCTGGCTTTGGAAAAAATACATACAAAGCAAACTCTTTGAATGAATCAATGGCACACAGACATTTAACAGGGAAAACAGTGACTTCTCACCCCTAGTGGGCGCCCTGACCGCCTGGATGCAGCTTTCAGTTAGTGGACAGGACCAGGAAGTTACTGGTCAGTGCACTGCTCACCCACCGGTGGTTAGCGTTTAGTTCATCCACCACGTGCACCAAGACATGCCCCTGTCGCTAAGCTAATTCATCTTGTGCTATTTGCAATAGAACTTAATAGTACATATTTAAAATAGTAAAGATAGTACATATTTCTTTATATATATGTTTTTCTTCATCCAGATACAACAGCATCAACACCTTTAACGTGTGCTTGAAAATCAGTCCAACCTCGTGTCCGTGCTTGTGTTACACTGGGTGAAAACCAGATCTTCTTTGCTACACGTTTAATAAAATACCAGAAGAAGCCGTTCATTTCAAGGTTATTGGCTGTAAAGGTTTATTTGATTGTAAAACAATATGCGTCAGGCAGAGATATTTTCAGATCCTGCTGATAAGACAAGAAGAGTTAATTAACTTTAATAAAAATCTGACATTCCTTTTAAATGAACATATTCTCGACTATATCGTACACCAGTGTTTGTTCTGCTAGGTGGCTGAAAGCAGAAGGTGATCACTTTTCTGCCCAGCGTTAAGATCAAACAGGCTTCCAAAGCAGTGGTTGCTGAAGAAGAGGCCTGTCGTTGAGGGCCAGTGGTCTTTGATCTCCTGCGGCAGCCCCAACCCTCGCTAGGTGTGTGTTTTACTGTGTTTTAATTATAGCCAGCCTGCTGTCTGGAAGTCTTTACTGCAGCAGGCAGGCAGCGTCCGCTGCTAAACGCTTATGAGGCAGATACTTCCTCCTCTGATGCTGCTGCAGGTGTGTGTGTGTGTGTGTGTGTGTGTGGTGTGTGTGTGTGTGTCAACCTTCATGTCGATTGTAGATGAGATTTTGTTTGCTCAAGCGAACATATCAGTTCCCAGCCAGCTCTGCCTCTTTCAGTCCACAAACCTACATTTTTCCATTGAATAGAAAAGAACCCCCCCCTGCCAGCGTGAAGATTACAGGACGTACCGACAAGAAACCAGAAATCATTCTCTTTTGTTTGTATCAGTTTCTATAGTGGTTGAAAAAAAAGCTGCATTTTCAGACTTAAATGTCAAATTGCTGTGGAACTTTAGTTAAGAACGGTGACGTTAGCAACAGCAACGTTAGCAACTGAGACATTAGGAATGGCGACGTTGACAATGGCGACGTTGACTATGGCGACGTTATCAACGGCTACGTTAGCAATGGCGACGTTAGCAATGGTGACATTAGCAGCCGCGACGTTAGCAAAAGCGATGTTAGCAACAGTGACGTTAGCAACTGAGACATTAGGAATGGCGACGTTAGCAACGGTGATATTAGCAGCCGCGACGTTAGCAAAAGCGATGTTAGCAACAGTGACGTTAGCAACTGAGACATTAGGAATGGCGACGTTAGCAATGGCGACATTAGCAACCACGACGTTAGCAACACAGTGCACACACACACACACACACACACACACACACACACCCTTCCCTCAATGTGCCACTGCTTTTTTGTTTTGTTTGTACACATGGTACACCATGTGTAGGACGCGTGACGACTCGACCACACTGCCTCTTTGTTTGTCTTGTTGACTCCTGAGATAAATCGATCTGCATACATCTTCTCAAAGCTTGACATACAGTCACAGCACTGTGTATGTTTGAGTCCCACAGGTTAAATACCGACAAGTAAAAGGTCAAAATAAGGAAAGCCAGCAACTTGTGTACGACTAAACTGATTTTAATTATGTTCACTCGTCGGCCTCAAGCTGTTGAACGTGTCGGCTGCAGTGACCCTGCCCGGCAGCGGCTGCCTTGTTTGTAAAAGCTCTCCTCTGACGAACACTGCAGCCTTGTGTGATGCAGAAACTGCTCTTAGATATTTCCGAGGTTCATGTGTGGCCCTTTATATGAATGAATTAGATGCATTAGGATCCTGAAACACAAGTGCTGTTTAGCACATGTGGAATGAACTCTTTTTCTCCTTAAGATCGTTAAAAAAATGTTTTGTTTTTGGAAATATGGGCTGCGAGAGGACATTTGCTTCTGTTTATGGGACATAATGACAGTGTGTGATCCTCGAAACACACCTGGTCTGTGTAGATATTTCGTGGAGCACGTCCATCGTAAACAGTCAGGAAAAGCAAAAGACGGTTTGTTGCTGTTGTTCTGGTCACATGGATGAAACATACAGCACACGGCCCTAAAGAAAAATGATAAGTCAAACAGGGAAGGAATGCTACTGACCTCTGTGTCACAAGTGGGTGTATTCGGAATCATTCCCATCCTCCTCCTCCTCCTCACCCACTGTAAGTTCACGTCTGGCCTCCCCTCATGTAAACTCATGTGCACACTGGCCTTCCTTGTCACACTGTTGATGGTTCACATACTTGAGATATTTAATTTGTGGAATTTTTTCCCCCCAGAGAGTCAAAGATGAGATGCTTCTCATGTGTGATGTATTTGCCTTTAAGGAGTCTTTAAATCTCACCGTATGTTTTTCATGTAGCCATGCAATGAGACGAGCTCTATAAATTACTGCCCCCACTCTTATGCTCAATGAGCATTCTTCATCCGCATAGCAGTAGGGGGCGCTGTTTGCCTCCTGTCTCCTGTCTGAAGCAGGCTAGCTCTCGCTCTGTATTTCGGTGATATTACTGTGCCAAAGTGAGTTAAGCTTGTTGCCGACTGCTGGTGTCGTTCTGTTCCGTCGGCCCCAGTAACGATCACAACTCTGCGTCAGTTGATAACTTTTGTAAAAGTTTTAGTGTCATGGTTGATCAACTGTGTGTGTGCGTGTGATAAGAGATAACAAGCGGTGTGTCACACTGGAGTCCCGGCACACCTCGGAGTATCTCATTTGTGTGGCTGCCGTCATGCGGAGTATCGATCAAACGGCACGTGTCGAGTTCAGAAAGAGTCAAACTGACTTTCAGCTCACATCCAGACTCTCAGCGGAAACGTGTGGAGCTGGAGTCAGAAATGATGCTGATGCTGTCAGCACTCAGCCGTCTCCATCATCATCGTTCTGTCATACTGGGGGTCGCTCGAAGTACAGCAAGGCAGGAAATCACTCTTTCTTTGTTATGTGACAGTGGAACCACTGAGCCAAACGGGGACGTCACATGACCTGATGTCATGACAGATACTGGCACTATAACTACACGCCGAGTCAAAAGTTTGGGCACACTTTCCCGTTGAATTGAATGGGAAAGTGTGCCCAAACTTTTGACTGTTACTGTATATGTGGCAACATGTATGGTGAGAGACTTGGACAGCAGTTAACTTGGACATCCAGACGTAGCAGCAGCACCATCCGTTGGAGCTCATGAACTGTGTCCAGAATTCACTTAACTTCACTCATTTGTTTACAGCAGGTACTACACACAACACAACACACATTCATTATACAGTCGCACGTGGACATGAAAACATACACGTGAGCAGCGACTCACATCAGATGTGCCGCGTGCACAGCTTACAGAGCAAGAAAACACAAGGGGACTACTGATCAGCATGTATCGAATCAGTTGAGGTTCAAGATTCCGTGTGTTTATTGTCATTCACGCAGTAAGAACATGGCGGTAACACTGAGTCATGAAATTCTTACGTTGCTCGTTTCCCTCCACATGGAATAGGAAAGAAAGAAGAAAGAGTAAAAAAAATATGGTTATAAACTATAACATTTAATATAAAAGAGGAAAGAATATAAAAATGGCCCCACGCAATGTACAGAAGGATTTAAGGAAAAAAGAAGAAACTGTGTATTGGAGCCTGATTGTTTTGTTTATTGTTTTATAGATTAGTTGAATTGATTGACTTAGTTTATTTAAATGCCCATTAGCTTTTTCAAGGCAGCTACTGTTCTACCTGGGGTCTTTTCAAGGTCCTGATGTACAGTAGGCGGGCTCTGAGCCATGGTCACAGGCTGTGGGCGGGGCTTAATGACAGCAGTGCTGTGCCCACAAGTGGTTCCGTACACAACAAAGATGACTGCGGCTGTTTGTTTCTTCCTCTCTTCTCCAAAACACATTCGGCCATTGACTTGTTTCTCTCCTAACGTCACCCTGTCCGTTGCTCTGATTGGCCGTAGCGTCACCCAGTTGCGTGCAGCGGTGTTCTGATACGCACCCGTTGGTGCCGCCCCTTGAGCTGGGAACCTAGATGTGGGTCTAGTTCTCCAGGATACCGGAGGAGATGATGACAAACATTTCATGGAACATATAATCATGAAAATTGTATCTCAAATGCCCAAATAAGGATTTTTTTTTTAATTTTAAAAACTGATTGCTTCTTTACAATAGCATAAACTTGAACTGAGAAGATTAAAAGTTGTCCAAGTCATACTGAGTTCACTCGTCCAAAAAGAAAACCTGATGCCACCTTTTTTTAAAAATTATATTTCCATATTCAACCTGCTGCAGTCTTATTATGGACTGTAATTAGATAATCTGGGCTAAAAACAGGACAAAAACACATGCGCACCATTGTGAATTAAATGCAGACACAGGCAGACCAGCCGACCACAAGCTGGCTGGAGAGGCTTCAGAGCAGCCATGAAAGACCAGTTTAGCATCACTCGCCTGCTTCCATGAGGCAGGACAGCTGGAAGCCAAACGTCCTCTCAGCCTGTGTTGCATGAAGGCGAATTTATTTTTTGAACGGGCCTGGGCAGACATGAGCTGTCAGACACAGACCGACAGCGGGAGAGCTGACCTGAAAACTGTTGACGTTAACCTTTACCTCGCTCGCCGCGCTGAAAAACTTGGCCACCGCGTTATGTGTGTCATGTTGCATAATCGGCTCTGCCAGCCAAAAAAAGAAAAGAAAAAGAAAGCAGGGAGGGAGGGACGGAGGGAGGGAGACCCCTTGCTGTGTCTTGAGAAGTTAATGTGTAAACACACATCGAGCCCGATGCATCTCACTCCTTAGTCTGTCGGACGATGTTTTCCTGTTTCGCTGTCCGTCCACTCAGGCGCCTTCAACGCCTCCTCCTAACCCCCCCCCCCCCACTCCTCTCCACCCGCCGGCCACGCACAACAACGTCGAGATTCATGCCGAGTGACAAAATGAGCAAATAAGATATGCTAATGTTTTGCTAAGAGCTACGTGTGTTCAGTGGCCTAAACTTTTGGCCTCAGAGACATAAAAGGGCTTTCTGGACGTGCACAGCTCCTGACATATCTGGAGCTCGCCGTGGAGTTGAAAAACCCAAAGAAAATATCCTTTTTGATTAGAAAAAGAACGTGAGCCAGTTCCTCTTTGCAGTGAACTGTAGTCGGGCACAAGAGTTTTATTCACTAATAGTTCTTAATGTACCTTGTTGACTTAGCCGAGGCTTGTTGGGAGACTTGACCCCAGAGCTGTTTGGGTATATGGTTTTAGGGGGGGTGGGGGGGGGGCACACCGAGAGAAATGCACAGCCAAGCTATTCCTCCCAAGCTCTCCGCTCGCGTGTGTGAGGGATTTTATTCAAAAATAAAATCTAAACCTAAAAACCTTTTTAATCGTGACCTATATAAAGTCAAGACGAGCCCTCAGTTTGTGTCGACATTGAGGGCCATTCAACGGTTTTATTTTAGGTGAAGCGCGTCTCGTCAAAGACTGAAGTAAATGTTTGCTCTGCTGGACGGAGCAGCCAGAATAAGTCCACCCATTGTTGTTAAACGTGATGTGTGATGCATCCACTCTATGTGCACCTTTTATCACGACAACAGAGAGTGACCGATCAAAGTTTCGACCTGTGAAGTTCTGTCAGAACTGCTGTCGACTTTCTCCTCCGGGAGCTGGGGGGCATCCAGTCTCCCCTTTCAAATCGCAAGAAATCAACTTGTGTGTTTTTTCCGCTTAAAGTTCCTTTAAAGGCTGCGGATGAAAATGGCAGCTAATGATGACGAAGGTTTGCTCACATTTTTGAAAGCAAACACACCTTTGAACAACACCGAGGGTGAAAGGTGCCAGTGTCCGGCCTGAATCCACAGCTTTTTTCAAACTGCCGTACCTCAACTTTTTTCTCTCTCTCCCTCGCTCTCTCTCTCTCTCCCCTTCTTCTTTTTTTTCATAAGGAAAGCACGTTCATACCCTCCTCCTTAAGAAGTTTAGACTGAGGGAGGCTGTTTTTGAAAAACTGGAGCCCTTCAGCTGAATCCCATATGTTTTCTTTGGCAGACGTGCGCTGTCTGCTGGCCGCGGCTGATGTTGGGGATATTAAACTGATGGAACACAGGAGTCTTGATCTCTCTCTCTTCTTTTTTTTTTTTGAAGATTGGTGTTCAGGTACGAACCAGAGGAGCCTCTGTCAGTCACCTGCCGTTGTCATCTCAGAGTAGCGTAATAGCATTCAATCAGTCTTTGTGCACGTGGAACTGTCAAGTGGAAATAGTGCAGAGAGGAGAAATAGATGCCTGGAAGATGAAGCGGTGAGTGAGGGTCGAAAAAGACACGGAGTTTACGTCATTCCAGGATGAACAAACTTCCTGGAATGGACCCAGGGAGGGTGGATGTATTTGTCACCACATTGAGCGATGGTGAAACAGCAGTGCACTTTATCTTCTCAAATCAACAGAAGAGTCATTTTTCTCATGTGGACAAAGCCAATCCGTCACCCCGGGCTCATTAGACGTGCGTTCTAATGTGAGCGGACTCCTGGAGCCGTGGCCCTGTAGTCGGACCACTCACACACGTCTTCTCTTGAATCAGCAGATCAGCAGCAGCTGCTCGACGTCGTACGTAACACCGGCAAGGAATCTGTGCTTTCGCCAGCTGAAATGAGAAAAACCATGTTTGTAATTTTTGTATTTAGTGAGTGAGAGCGTGGTGACTTGAGGGTCCGTCTGTCATTCCGTCTGGGAGCTGAGCGAACAATATGTCAACTGCTTCTGTTTACCATCATTTACTATCATAGATTTGCTCCAGGATCGTAATCATTTATACCCATGACCACTTCTGTACGTCTGTGAATGTCGCTGCTGGGTCTGTGTGTGTGAGTGTGTGTGGTGTGTGTGTGTGTGTGTGTGGCTCCATCTGAACGGAAGGTGCACAGTGAGGTGACGGTCACGCTCTGCAGCTCTCTTATTGACGGATAATTACATTATGTTACTCGGGGTGAAATAGTCACTCAAGTATGTCCAACAATTATTCACCCAGCAGCCATCAAATAGACTTTTTTCAGAAGGATGTTTCTATTTTTTTTTTTTTTTTTTGCTTGGCCTCAAGTGACCTAGCAATTCTGTTCTGTACTTAAATTCCTTGTTTAATTTACTTCATGTAATTCTCTTTTCATTCTACCTGGACCATATCTAGAAAGCCTAACATGGAAATGAAGTCATCGGTATAAATTGGTTCCTGTGTGTTGGGTCCTCCACGTTGTATGCTACCGTTAATGATAATGTCTTGATGTAAAGATGGTTGCTATAACGCTCAACTGCGACCACCCTGAACTTCCCTTGTATCCTGTGATCACATGATGTTGTCAGACATATTCCTCCCAGCACCAGCTCTGTATGATTCTGTATTTTTCAAGTGCATGGAATGATCAGCAGTTTGAAAACCACCTATCCAGCATTTGAACGTACGCTAATTCCCTGCTACTTAGTCTGAAAACGAAATTAGTCATTTGTTTCGCACCAGTTCACGACAACCCAACATTCTCCTCAGCAGCTGTCAGTGACGGAGGCGAGGACAAACTTCCTTTCGCAATAATTAAGTATATATATATGTGGCAATAACCCAGTTTTTGTTCATGGGCAGCACAGGGGATCTTTTAGATTCAATGGATCATGTCTCTGCGCACAAAGGAAACCAGCAACAACGAGTTTTAAGATATGTATTTATTGACTAAATACTAATAACACACATATAATAACAAAACACAAGACAAACAAAGAACAGACACAGAACGTAAAAGAAGACAAAAGGTAAACTCGGGGTGATGGGAGAAAGTTATTGATCAATTATTAATCCCTTAATAACTGAACTAATGACTAACCTATCGTAGGTGAGAATCGCTGCTGATGAGCAGTGTGTGTGCGTGCGTGTGTGTGTGTGTGTGTGTGTGTGTGTGTGTGTGTCAGTTACTGGACTTTTGACATCAACTCTTATGAGCAGCTCAGAGATGTAACAGCCTACTTGACTTCAGGAGCTGAGGCTGGGACCCAGTGATGCTGGATTCTGCATGCGACGTCTCCAAAGTGGGTTGTCCTTGAACGGCGTCGTGTTCTCCAGATGTTTGGTCCTGCCGATGGCGCTTCCTGATCAGCGACTTAGTGAAACCCGCCAGCGGTTCCTTAGCTGGTGATTGGCTGATGGCGCTGGAGGCTTCAGATGCAGTTTGGACTGCAGGTGGCTCAGAGTTTGGGTCAAAAGTTCTGGGTAACGATGTGACAAAAAGGATTCCTGGTTTGTGGAGAGGATTGAAACGTTGGCTAGGTGTTTGTGA
Organism: Lampetra planeri; assembly: GCF_965212315.1. Taxonomy (NCBI): domain Eukaryota; kingdom Metazoa; phylum Chordata; class Hyperoartia; order Petromyzontiformes; family Petromyzontidae; genus Lampetra; species Lampetra planeri. Next base: position 10,108 of record NW_027615424.1, on the reverse strand, counting down.
TCCTCTAAACAAGAATCTAAAACCCATAAAAATCAAAAGAAGAAAAAATAGGATTTGCTACAACAAAGTGGTTTGCTAGTTGTAATCTCCAAAATAAAAGTGTAAAAACTTGGTTTAACTCTGGGCACTAATACTCAAGCTTAAGAGGCACAACTTGGTTACGAAGAAAAAAAAACGAAGGCTAAGCTGAACGAACGTGCGGCACAAACTTGAAGAATTCTGTAGGAGCGAGAGTACAGAACTCTGGTAAAAGGAAAAGGAGTGCTCAAGGAAAAATGTTGGAAAAATGATCTGCTCCGCTCTGCTCGTAGGACAAAGGGTGTGTTGCCCTTTTATCATGAGAAGAGGTGGTTTCAGATAACTCATCACTATGCATGAATTGGTCAAGTTAATGTCCAATCACACCTCAAGTAACAAGTTAGAGGAGGAGATACTAGTTGTAATTTACGACTGGCGGGCTCGGTGCCTGTACCAGCCCCCAGGAGACACGCATCTGTGGTTTGGAGCCAACGATTAATCTTTTGTGTTAACGTTCTCCAAACACCATGACCCAATGTGTGAACTCTTGTAAACTACTGCACAGAATGTATCATGAGGTTAAAGAATAGATATCCTAGTACAACTAGTATAACTAAGCATCATTACTTATCTAACGATAAGAAAGAATCAGGATCTGTAAGAAGATGACGTATGAAATGGTTCAAGGATACTAGAATGAACATTCTAGAAGAAAGAACATGGAGAAAAGACGTATTGGCATTACACATTTCACACTGGTGAAGTCTGTAGCAAGGCATCAGAGTACGTCATCAGAAGAGGGAACATTGTTGAATATGAAACATCAAAACGTCCATGATTCTAGTATCAACCTCAGGTAAACTGGTAGTAAACAAGTAATGTTCTTATGTACAAGTATATAACATTACTATGAGACACACAATATGTTTAATACATTTGTTAGGTTACAAATGAAACAAAGGGATCTCAGAGTCTCAGTCCTGCTCAGGAATGCAGGAAAAGGTCTGGAGTTCAGTTTGGCCCCCAAAGAAGAGAGTGGGGGAGTTTGAGGTTTGGGTCTTTGTCATAAACAGAGTCATAAACTGTGGAAGGGAGGAAGGTTCTTCTCCCTGCAAGGTGTTTGTCTTATGTCAGCAGTGACATCTTTCTGGTTTGATGCCCAGAGAGTGAACTTAGAGGAAGGAGGACCGATCAAGATGGCTCTTGGTGCCATCTTGATCAGGAGAAGTCAGCAGGAGTCATGCTGGTGTGACCTCAGATGGGCTGATTCACTAGTGGTGAGAAAGGAATGTGGAGGAATGATACCAAGCAGGGTGTCCGCTACATATTATAGTGAGTAATTGGCAATATCCAGGCATCTGGAACTTTCCGTCCCCCAGAAAGGGAAAGTAAAAGGTGAAAATGCATTCACCAGAGCCTTTATGATATCCAGTTGTGTGTAAACAACTTTCCTCGGCCTCATTACCATCGCTCCAGGATGACGTTGCTGTAGGAAAGCAGACATTTTAACAAGAAGGTGGCATTTTCACTTCCTGAGAAATATTGCGAGGACGAGACAGCACCGAAGGCGCTATGGCAACTTGATCCAATTATCCATCTGTCAGCTGGCCTTCCTTCCCTAATAGACCTCTACGCTAATTTATAACGTGTGAGGGGAGACGCAGCTCCGCCTGCCATTTACTGCGAAAGCCTCCGCTTAACTGATGTTGTAGCCTCCGATCGGGGAGTACCCCATCTGAGTCCGAGCCCATTACCTTCTCACGTCTTGACTCCTGCCGATTGGGATCTAGTGAAGAATGAGAGACGCTGCAGCCAGCTCAGTGGCTGCTGTCTGCGTGTGGGGCTTAGACTGAAATCTATAGAAGTCCGTGGATGTTTAGCTCACCGGAGACGAAGACTGAAAACAGCCTGTGGATGCAGAAATGCTGTCTGAGTAATCTGCCGGCGGTGTGTCTCAATCCGTGGTCCCGATTGGTAATTGGTTATTCTGTGAGGCAGAGTTGTGGAGTATCTCGGACACGAGGCCTGCACGTGAGAGATAAATAGACACACTAAGCCGAGCGGTAAGCCACGCTGAACACAACTCCTTTTTAATTAAGCAAGGCAGCCCTCAACTTTTTTCCATAGTTGTTATTTACTTTTAAGGCACCTGACGTTTATGATTTTCACAACATGACTCGGAGGATCACGAGAGGAGAATAGAAGGATGAAACCTGCACGTTTCTGTGCAGAATGCACGAATGGAATTTGAATCATGGATTTCAATAATATTATCCTTGATGCGACCCTAAAGATCATCTCATTCTGTCGTGGTCTCCGGCACCTCTGAAACCTGCCGCTGTCACTGCGCCAATCCAGATTTCATTTAGATATGAACCTCTCCTGTAAATTGGGTTTTCCAGGGTACAACTCTAATATCATGTTGCATGTGTTGTCTCCGCTGTCCTGTGCTCTTGGTTCACGTTGTCCCTAGCTGATGACCGACCACGCTGCAATGAAAAATAGGGAACGTGAGGACGAATGGAAGTAGCAGGAATATCAAAACAACAACAAACCAGGAAAGGAAAGTATCAAAGGAGGAGGACCCGGTCCATTTAAATCAGTGCTCTGAATGTTAACGTCACAGTTGCCTGAATAGATGGAGTACTTCCACAGGAAGTCAGCGGCAGGACGTCGGGCTGCTGGTGACTCAGATAATCCAATTTTCATGTGAAGCATGTCGATGTTAAAACCTGTCTTGGCAAACGATCAAAGGGAACTGAAAGAAAAGAGCCTCTTCATTTGTCTGATATAGCAACCAGGACATTCACTATTCTTGGTTTTTTTCTTGTTCAACTACTTTGAGAAATCACTCAACATCCTGCTGAAGCTGTAAAAAAAATGACATACATATATAAAGATAAGACTGATGACTCAGCTGTGACGCTCTGCTGCTTCATTTACTCCGAAACTAGACTGGTGAGCATCGTTCCAACTCTACAAACAAACAGAGCCTGAGCTCTTATAGTGTCAGAGCTGGAAAACAATCTTACTTCATGTCGGCAGATTGTTAGTCACCTTCAAACTCAGTAACATCGATAGATTATTAGGATTTATTTAGTAGAACAAAAGTTGTAATGCAAAGTCAAAGAAAAAAAAAAGAATCCAAAATAAATGAAGCCACACAGCAGCACGGGAGAAACGGGAACCGATGAGTGTGACAACACACAGAAAAGACTTGGACGTCAACTGAACTCAGACGAGACACAGGTGAGAGCACGAGGGGACGGAGGGAGCTGATTGGATGAAACGCCAGAGGGTGAGCGAGAACTACAACTAATGACGCACAGGTGAGACGGAGGAAAGATCAACGGTGGAAAGGAGACATGAACAAACCCCAACAGGGACACGCTGGAGGAAAAGAACATCACAGACTGCACATGGACCTGCTGAGCAGAGTGTTGATGAGTGTTGTGTCACTTATAAATTGCCTTCACGGCATTGTAGTGCGATTGTTGCACTACGGCCCAACTCGCATGGAGGACGTACAGACATACTGAAAATGTCAAAGAGGTGTCTGGTGCCAAGTCGAGTCGAGCTGGAACTGTGTCCAGGTGACACAGGGATGGTGCACTCACCATAAGTTAAACAGGCACATATGAAATACTTCTGTGGGTGTTGACTTTGCTGAAGTTGTGTTTGTCTGCGGTCTAACATCGGGTTCCCACATTGTTTCTGCTTTCTGCTTTCAGTTTTGTTTGGACATTATTGCGTTAGATAAGGCCTCAGATCGCGGGCGTGTTGTTCTTGTTATTGGAGGAAATCTGAGATTATCAGGTCGCCATCACAAAGCAATTTTGTGTCAATGTCACGGTAATGATGAGGGCCTGATCACTGATCACAGCTTTTAGCTGTCGCTGCACCGATGTGAGATTGCGAGTTGCAGTAAGCAATCAAAAAGGAAAAACAAATCAACATAAAAAAACACCCTCTCAAAGGCCCAACACACTGACAGTAGGCGCAAATGTATTATAGGATATTACAAATATCATATGATAAAGACTATTGATAATGTGGTGAAATCAAAAGTTACGGGATTCATCAATAAACTGACATTTTTGCCTTTGAAAAACAAACAAGAAAAAAAAAAAACTAAGGGTCAGTACTTTGCATGTTCTCTGTATATCTGTTTGTGAAATGAAATGAGCTTTTATTTAATTTTTATGGAAATTTTATTGCCTCTGGCACAAATGTGAACGGTCAGTGTCGATTATTTCTGTCAATATTCTCCCGTTCCTGACTGAGCGTTGTGTTGCAGGCTGGGATGATCCGTACTGATGCGGACGAGTACTTTATTGAGCCGCTGGAGCGAGGAACCCAGGAGCAGGAGGATCAGGGCAGAGTTCATGTGGTTTACCGCAGGTCGGCACTGCTGCAGGGCCTGTCCGACGTCTCTGTGGACTACCAGCTGCGAGGTAGGAGATCGGTTCGCATTAACCAGAGTGTCCCAAGGTCCGTCACACTGATGACATGTTCCGACACCATGCGCATCTTCCCTTCTGATGTTGTTTTGTTTATAAGGGTCAGATTTTATGTTGTCTGCATGTTAAACGTGTCCATGAATGTGACAGATGGAGTCAAAGTCAACATGTTATTCAACCTAATTGCTTTTGGTTACATATCATCTTTAACCTGAAGGTGTTATTTTGAATGTAGTCTCCTGGAACTGTTCCAGTGAATCCACTGCCGGCTACTATGGTGACGCTAATACTCGTCAGAACGGAAAAATACGTGATCGGCGCCGTCTGACTCACGTCACCAAGCACACCAGGGAGCCACGTCCCCACCTAGCACTCATTCGACAGCGCATACTTTGATTGCCGGTACTACTGAAACTACCTATGCTCCTTTGTGCTGCTTGGAAACTGTGTGAGGAACCAAAGGATCCATTTGCAGTGGGCTGAGGGGTCGTACTGTGATTTATCTGTCACTTGATAACGAAAAGGATAATAGTTGAGCCAATTCCAGCTGGAGATAAAGACCAGAAAAAGGTCAATGAGCTTGAAGGTTTGTCAAATTAATTATTGTTTTTATTGCCTCTGCTGCTGCTGCCTGTCAGGTCCTCTCAAAAACATCATGTAGTCCAAATAAATGTCAATGTGAATCAGTGCGTGTGCTTTTAGCATCTCATCCTGGGGTGTGTATGAAAGGGTGCCATGTTGTGAAGTTTCAGCAGAAGAGCTAATGAGCTTAAAAACTACACTATCAATTTAACTGAAAATTCCTTCCTGGAGAAAATTCCTCCAAAGGCGGTTGTGATAACGAGAGGAAATGATGCCGTTCTGCAAAACACAAAACAACTGAAGAACTTCACGGGTGGTTTTAGATGTATTTCATGCTTACAATATGTTGAATTGGTTTTTCAGGTCCAACTGAAAATGACCTTTTGTCACACTCAATGAGGAAAAATTGACATTTGACATTGCGTTTTTCATGTCAAATGCAGAATTTTCATATTATGTCTGGGTGTTTTCTACAAGTGAAACATACGACTGCAAACAGTCCCAGTTCATCTCCGTGTGTGAGGCGATGTGATGTTCATCCTGTCTCTTCATGCTCAGTAGTGTCACATGACTTCTTTGGTGTTATTTGTTTCTGGATGAGTCACAGGAATGTCTGACAAACTCACCAAGATTTCTTCCGTGGCATCCTCATCACATACTTGCTCTGTCTGGTTGTTATGGAAACCACCTTTCCCAGGATTGGAAGTATAAAAAAAAGACCGTGCTCAATCAGTGGCTCGTTTTCTAAATTGAACACATTATTTCTTTCCATTTCCCCCGTCAGCAGCCAAACAAGCTGTGAAAATATGTGAATATTTATTTGCCAGGAAACTTTGTGCAAAGTTAAGATTTTGTCGGGGTATTTTTTAAAGTTTTAATCACATTACATTTATTTAACCCATTTTAGAGCCTCGAGCTTCTCAAAACAGAAAAACATTTGAACAGGTTATATTCAATGTTACACTGATTGCGACTATTGCAGTCGCTCTACTTACTGTATTCCTAGTAGTTCTTTCTCGATGGATGTTCCTATGGCGTCCTTCAGCTCGTCCAGCTACGTGAATGACGTTTGAATGTGTTCACACGCACGCGATAATCAATAGACGCTCCGCATGTTCAAAGATGACTCTGCAACCCCCCCCGCGGCATCTCTCATTGTCTCTCGAGCACAGTCACGTGCAGTACGTACGCAGTGTACTGTACTGAATACTGTTTTAGAAGAACTTCAGATACTTTGATACTGGTGGTGTTTCATGGGAGATCAGTTCAGCACATTCTCAGTGATAATTAGTAAAGTAACACAATTCAACCAGCAGGTCCTTACCTGCATCTAGTAACATCTAGTAATCCCGCAGACACGTACTGAACTTTCAAGCGCGGACATTGATTACGGTTGGTGCACTGGAAGATTATTTGCTCTGTACAGCCGAGCTTTCGCTGCTGATTGATACATGGCCAACATTCCGTTCTTGTGATGTTTTGGTGTAAATTGGATTTCCTACCTTGAACCAATTGAGTCTCAGGCACGTTCCTGTGACTCGAGGATTGTGGGATGGATTCTGTGAGCAGTGTTTGAGAAGTTCCATTAACTGTGAGGCGTTCTGCTCCACTGGATGGACCCATTCAAGGCGTCGGTGTCATCTGCAGGTTCCCAGTAGGATTTTCCTCCTGAAATGATCATTAATGGACAAGTATATTTACATTGTGTGTGTGTGTGTGATTATATCTCCTTGTCCTGATTCACCCGTGATACATTTCACTTTAATTGAATGCTTTCATGGCTGCGGAGGATCCGAAGTAGACGAGGGTCTGTGTATGTGAGTGCTAACATGCAGCCATTTCTATTAGGGATGGGCGGATCGATCCTGTGGTATCGATATTTTGATATTCACCACGCTACTCATTCATTATCCTTAAACACAGATGGATATTAACTGACAAATACGAATGGGGGTGCAGCATCACTTTCAACTGTTCCACCGCTTTCAACGCATTTCATGAAAGAAAGATATTTTAAGTATATTCCTTTCTAGAATAAACTTCCTCTCTGGGACTTAGATTCTTGTGAATATAAATGTGACTTATATGTTGTATTCCTCTTCATGATATATTTTTTGACAGATGTGAATTGTAGTCGGAAAATGTATTTATTTTACTTTTTGATGTCTTTGAAAAATAAGAAATGTGCAAATGTGCATGAATGCACAACTATTTCATTTATTTAATTTGTTGTTTATTTTACTGTATGTATTGTGCATAATATGCAGATTATGTACAAAATGAATGTGTTACACATGGACAGTATTGGTCATAAATGTAAAGATATTTTGACTAAAAGGAAATGCCAATAAGAAACGATTAGTATCGGTGTCCATATTAAATATTTGAATAATTGGAAGAAAACCGGCACACCGGTTCGATATAATACTGAAATCAGTATTGTGTTGAATCCTAAAAGTGTGGTATTGCCCCATCCTGAATTTCTATTTGAGTTTTTCATTCCAGTCCCATTGAATAGTTTCTCTGAACATACGTGAGTGGAGGATTAGTCAGTGGGAGAAGGAGCAGACGGGGGCTGGCAGTAATATGCAGGTGACGCTAGTGTTGTTGTTGCTTCCTGATGAGTCAGATTGTTAGTCAGTGTGTGTGATGCTGAAGAAACTGAACCTTTTTTGAAACCTTTCTTGAAACTGATTTATACTACTGTGTTGAACTGAGCGAGGCGTGCCCTACCGCTGTGGCCTTCACCAGTGCCCTACTCACGCTACCTTTACCACGCTCCAGGCGTCACCCTGCAGTGAACCACACCCGCTGTGTTTCTCAGGCTTTTCAGTTTATCATTGTTGTTCTTGTTTACTTCAAGCAATGGTTACTTAAGTGAGATCTTGTTACCCGCATGAACTACAACAAGATCTGCATCATTTTCTGCTCACAAATCACCTTTAGGACTGATGTATTTTCTGGACAAACATGGACGTGCCGGCTGTGAGCTGGGAAAGTTATGTGATAAAAGGAACATCTTCCCATCCATCCTTCTCCAGTTTCCTCATTTCGCCCCTACTACCCAGAAGTCCCCCTGGACATCAAAACCACAGCTCTTGGAAATAACTTATATATTGAAATACACGTTTCTGAAACGTTTCTCCCATGTCCAGTTGCCTCATAACCTTGGTTCTCCTGTGTGAGCACTGAAGGAAGGAGTCTATCTGTTTTGCCGTTGAATGGCCGTGTCCACACGTACCGAAACATCAACAATTTTTTTTTCCCTCTGTGTTCCATTGTATCAAGAATATTTGTATGGCTTCCATGGCTTGAATTAAACAAATAAAAATACTGATAACTGGAAAAAAATGAAACAGCGGTGAGGTTCAACACAAAGCTTTGCAGACGTATTAACGCTCATGAGTTTAAACCTAATAGGGTCAATATATTCTGCAGCACAAATGCTACCCATGTAGTCTGACGTTCTTATCAGACGTCAGGGGGGAGGATCCATTTGGGCGATCGTCCAAAACCATGACGAGCATCTTCCTGTGCACTGGAGATGCAGATACAGATGTTTGCCATGCGACTGCACCAGTGGCCCCAATGTTCATCGGATACAGCTGCTGGGGAACTGACCGATGTGTCGTTCTTAGCATGACTGCATTGGTAAGAACCCACGCTTACATCGGTTATTACATAGGACGGAAGAGGAGATATTCAGCGAACCTACAGAGACACACACGTGCAAAGTTTGGAGATTCTTCCGATTTGTTGAGAAGGAAGTTGGAAACTTGACAGGACATCTGTGATTCACCATGCTGCTGTTAGTCAGGGTTAATCAACGGCTAGGTGTGTGTTAAACGGGATTAAGGCACTTCATGGAGGCAGACCCCCCGACGTGAAGCAGAGGGTTCTATGCCCCACGTCGTGCTTTCAAACCGTTAACTCCCACACACACATTGATTAACCCGCTTGTACCATGTAGCAGCATGACGGACATGGCTCACATGAATAGGGACACTGAGTGGATAGAGAATGAGAATAAAAAGTAATGCTAGGACTGTCCTCCTAAACTATCCTCTATCTGGACCATATTGAATTGCATCTTATTTTGAAGTTATATTTATTGATAGAACAATAGACATCCCAGATGTGGGCTTGTAAGTCCTTTGTACTGCGTTGAACAGTTTTGAATCACATCATGAATTGTACTGAATCAAATCACATTCACAATCACAATCACGCTCGTATCTGCAGGGGGCTTCACTGTATCGTTAATGAAGCGTATGGCAGTGTATGGAGATCCGAATGGAATCGGTGTGTCTCAGTGGTGGATTCACATCCCTACTGTGGACGTGGCCTTTGTCTCAGTTCATCTCAGCTCCGTCTTTAGGACGTGTGTCGGTGGAACTCATGTTTCAGTGTTCCTTGTGCCCTGTTGCATGGATGTAACCTCTATATTCCAGTGTCACATGGAGTGATCACATTTAACATTCTCTTGTTGCTCCAGACGCAGAGTGGCCTTCTAGTAATACTTCATGCCTGGTCCTCAGCTACTTCAGAGACTGTGTCGTCGAGCAACATCGGTAGTCTGTATGAAATGTGAACCATAAATTGCTTTGATGCTGTTGACATAGAGCGGCTCTGTGTACATGCAGCCATCTTCTGATCTTCAGAAACTCACTCGCTCACGGCATCTGCTGAAAGTGACGGCAAGTCCTCCTTTTGTGGATGCAGCAACAAGAAAACAACAACAGGCCAACGGGTCGCGAATGATTACATAAATTATGGAGACTTACATAAGCAGAAAGGAAATTTCCATTACAAACCTTAGTGAGGTTCTCCACTGATGTGGGTGGTTGGGCCAAGTTCAGACAAGAGCTTCATCAGACAGAGTAAACCATGGAGCTGCCTCACTTCTCTTCCTCACCATGGACACATTCTGCAGCAGATGCCTTTGCTCTGTGAACGATTTCCCACTAGAGGGATGTTACAGACGACCAAACATGCTGAAACTGCAATTTAAAACATTATGTTTTGTCATTCAATTCATCAATTGATTT
>NW_027615423.1:0-43585 GCF_965212315.1 Lampetra planeri | reverse complement strand
GTCTGCCACGCGTCCCTCACTGCTGATGAGAGCCAGAGAAGACGAAACCCCATTGAGAGTTTAGCTGATGATGATGCTGATGATGCTGCTGATGATGCTGATGCTGCTGCTGATTGCTGATGATGATGTTGATGCTGCTGAGACGTAATTGGTCTGCCACGCGTCCCTCACTGCTGATGAGAGCCAGAGAAGACGAAACCCATTGAGGAGTTTAGATGATGATGATGCTGCTGATGCTGCTGATGATGCTGCTGCTGCTGCACATTATTGGGCTCGCTGGCCAATTAGATTGATGGACGCATTTTTTGTTCCTTGTACCGACGGATTGATTTTTTGTTCCGGGGAGCGGTGGCGCAATGATTGCCACACTTGCGCGCTGTGCAGCGCCGATGTATTTTAGCAAGTCAAAGCCGTCACCGCTCTTCGTCGGAAGCGTCCCTGGCCACGGCCGACAGCTCAACGGAGTGGGTTATCGCGTGGAAAGTTACGCGTGTGTAGGTGTGTAGGTGGGTGTGTGTGTAGGTGTGTGTGTGTAGGTGTGTGTAGGTGTGTGTCGGGGGTGTGTGTGTGTAGGTTTGTGTGTGGGTGTGTGTAGGTGGTGTAGTGTGTGGGTGTGTGTGTGTAGGTGTGTGTAGGTTTGGGTAGGTGTGTGTATAGGTGTGTGTGTAGGTGTGTAGGTGTGTAGGTGGGGTGTGTGTAGGTGTGTGTAGGTGTGTGTCGGGGTGTGTGTGTGTAGGTGTGTATAGGTGTGTGTAGGTATGTAGGTGGGTGTGTGTGTGTAGGTGTGTGGGTGTGTGTGTGTAGGTGTGTGTAGGTGTGTAGGTGTAGGTGTGTGGTGTAGGTGTGTGTAGGTGTGTGTCGGGGTGGTGTGTGTAGGTGTGTGTAGGTGTGTGTGTGTAGGTGTGTGTGTGGGTGTGTGTAGGTGTGTGTAGGTGGGTGTGTGTGTAGGTGTGTGTAGGTGTGTGTCGGGGTGTGTGTGTAGGGGTGTGTGTGTAGGTGTGTGTGTGTAGGTGTGTGTAGGTGTGTGTAGGTGTGTAGGTGTGTGTCGGGGTGTGTGTGTAGGTGTGTGTGTGGGTGTGTGTGTAGGTGTGTGTGTGTAGGTGTGTGTCGGGTGTGTGTGTAGGTGTGTGTGTGGGTGTGTGTGGTGTAGGTTTGGATAGGTGTGTGTATAGGTGTGTGTGTATGTGTGTAGGTGTGCGTAGGTAGGTGTGTTTAGGTGTGTGTGTGTAGGTGTGTGTAGGTGTGTGTCGGGGAGTGTGTGTAGGTGTGTGTGTGGGGTGTGTGTGTGTAGGTTTGGGTAGGTGTGTGTATAGGTGTGTGTGTAGGTGTGTGTAGGTAGGTGTGTGTAGGTGTGTAGGTGTGTGTCGGGGTGTGTGTGTAGGTGTGTGTGTGTGTGTAGGTTTGGGTAGGTGTGTGTTATAGGTGTGTGTAGGTGTGTGTAGGTAGGTGTGTGTGTAGGTGTGTGTGGGTGTGTTTTCAGGTGTGTATGTAGGTGTATATAGGTGTGTGTAGGTGTGTGTGTAGGTGGGTGTGTGTAGCTGTGTGTGTAGGTGTGTGTGTGTAGGTATATGTGTAAGTGTGTGTGTGTGTAGGTGTGTGTGTGTAGGTGTGTGTAGGTGTGTGTGACGATTATCTGAACCGGTCCCGGGCCTCCCCTAGGTTGACTCGGCCTCAAATGAGTAACCCGGTGTGTAGTAAACATCGCACACTGGTGATGAGCAACGACAGCAGCAACCAAATCCTCCGTGACACCGATCCGCACGTGCGCACACAAAGATCACCCAGATAGCCTTCAGCAGAATGCTGGGGCAAGTGCTGTTAGCGAGCAGCCCCTACGAAGGCCGGCAGAGCTGATGGTGACACGCCTACCCCCGTAGCGCAGCGCGCTAACCACTGTCCCACCGCTCGCTAGCGAGTCCGTGTCACCGTCGAGGAGTAACTCGGAACGCCGTGGCGTCGATTATCAATGTGGACAAAAAAACGCGGAAGACCCGGGGAAAATACGCGCGGGAGAGAGAAAGAAATACACAGCAGCAGGCGTCAGGGTCGGGATCGAACCCACGACCTCCTGTATACCGGGCGAGGTAGTTAACATCTCCTAGCCACCGTGATGATGATGATGAGAGAGACACGGAAACTACAAATACACAGCAGCAGGCGTCAGGGTCGGGATCGAACCCACGACCTCCTGTATACCGGGCGAGGTAGTTAACATCTCCTAGCCACCGTGATGATGATGATGAGAGAGAGAGACACGCAAACTCCAAATATACAGCAGCAGGCGTCAGGGTCGGGATCGAACCCACGACCTCCTGCACACCAGGCGATGGTAGTCAACATCTCCTGCCCCCCCCGCCCCCCGAATCGGCCGACGGACCTCTTGAATGTAATTTCAATAACTGTGCAATCGTTCACCCGGCGAACAAATCAGCCAGCCACGTTCCCGTGTGGACACTTATGAACGCGCAAATTGTTGGAGGCTTACAGCGTCTGTGAACAGCACCATGTCCACAGACATCGTGCCGAGGCGCGCTGCTGGATGGAGGCCACATACCTACACACACACACTCCCCTACACACTCCTACACACATACACACATACACACACACCTACACAGACGCACACACACCTACACACACTCACACACACCCACACACACATACACCTACACACACACCTACACACACATCCTCACACACACAGACCTACACACACTCACACACACCTACACAGGCACACACACCTACACACACTCACCTACACACACCTACACACTCACACCTACACACACTCACACACCTACACAGACACCCTACACACACACACACACCTACACACACACACTCCCCTACACACTCCTACACACATACAAACATTCACACACCTACACAGACGCACACACACCTACACACACTCACACACACAGGCACACACACACTCACCTACACACACACCCACACCCACACACACACACCTACACACACTCACACACACCTACACACACACACACTCACACACACCTACACAGACGCACACACACCTACACACACTCACACACACCTACACACTCACTCACCTACACACACAACTACACACACTCACACACACACCTACACACACCCACCCACCCACACACGCACACACCTACACACACTCACCTACACACACCTACACACTCACACCTACACACACTCACACACCTACACACACACTCACACCTACACACACACTCACACCTACACACCCACACACACCTACACACACTCACCTACACACACCTACACACAGTCACACACCTACACACACACTCACACCTACACACACACTCACACCTACACACACACACCTACACACACTCACCTACACACACCTACACACTCACACCTACACACACTCACACACCTACACACACACTCACACCTACACACACACTCACACCCACACACACCTACACACACTCACCTACACACACCTACACACTCACACCTACACACACTCACACACCTACACACACACTCACACCTACACACACACTCACACCAACACACACACACACACCTACACACACACTCACACCTACACACACACACACACCTACACACACCTACACACTCACACCTACACACACTCACACACCTACACACACACAACACAACAACACAACAACCGCCATTCGCCACTAAGTGGCGGTGACGTCACCCCTACACACACACTCACACCTACACACACTCACACCTACACACACTCACACACCTACACACACACTCACACCTACACACCCACACACACCTACACACACGCAAGCGTCAGGGAGATGTTTGAATGGCGTCTATAACCTCTGCGTTGATGGCGGCGGCGGCGCTGCTTTGCGCGAGTCAAATGAACAAGTGGGATCTGTGCCCAGACTATCTGCACTGGCTGTCTCTACTCTCTCTCTCTCCTCTTCACACGCACGCTGTCTCTACTCTCTCCTCTTTCTCTCCTCCTCCTCCTCGGCTGCTTCACCTCTTCCACCTCCTCCTCTTCTCTAATTCCATCTCTCTCTCCGCTCTCCCATCTCTCTCCGCATCCCCCCCCCCTCTCTCTCCACTCCCCCCCCCTTTCTCCCCCCATCTCCCCATCTCCCATCTCTCTCCCCATCTCCCCCCCCATCTCCCCATCTCTCTCCCCATCTCTCTCCCCATCTCTCTCTCTCCCCATCTCTCTCTCTCCCCATCTCTCTCTTTCCCCATCTCTCTCCCCATCTCCCCCCCCATCTCCCCATCTCTCTTCCCATCTCTCTCCCCATCTCTCTCCCCATCTCTCTCCCCATCTCTCTCCCAATCTCTCTCCCCATCACTCTCCCCATCTCTCTCCCCATCTCTCTCCCCATCTCTCTCCCCATCTCTCTCCCCATCCCCCCCCCCCTCTCCCCCCTCTCTCAGGTTCAACGTTCATCATTCTCATTTGGGGAGAAACCCGCTTTAAAATCGCGTTATTTCTTACCGGGGAGCAAGGCTCCGAGAAGGATTTAATAAATTACGAAATAGCAATATTTTGTATTTTATATAATGTACAGTTTTTTTGTAGGGTGGGGGGAGGGGGGGGAGCCGTGATGGGTCGGTGTGTGAGAGAGAGAGAGCGGGAGGGGAGTAGGGCAGGGGAGAGGTGAGAGAGAGAGCGGGAGGGGAGTAGGGCAGGGGAGAGGTGAGAGAGAGAGCGGGAGGGGAGTAGGGCAAGGGAGAGGTGAGAGAGAGAGCGGGAGGGGAGTAGGGCAGGGGAGAGGTGAGAGAGAGAGCGGGAGGGGAGTAGGGCAAGGGAGAGGTGAGAGAGAGCGGGAGGGGAGTAGGGCAAGGGAGAGGTGAGAGAGAGAGCGGGAGGGGAGTAGGGCAGGGGAGAGGTGAGAGAGAGAGCGGGAGGGGAGTAGGGCAGGGGAGAGGTGAGAGAGAGAGCGGGAGGGGAGTAGGGCAGGGGAGAGGTGAGAGAGAGCGAGAGGGGAGTAGGGCAGGGGAGAGGTGAGAGAGAGAGCGGGAGGGGAGTAGGGCAGGGGAGAGGTGAGAGAGAGAGCGGGAGGGGAGTAGGGCAGGGGAGAGGTGAGAGAGAGAGCGGGAGGGGAGTAGGGCAGGGGAGAGGTGAGAGAGAGAGCGGGAGGGGAGTAGGGCAGGGGAGAGGTGAGAGAGAGAGCGGGAGGGGAGTAGGGCAGGGGAGAGGTGAGAGAGAGAGAGCGGGAGGGGAGTAGGGCAAGGGAGAGGTGAGAGAGAGCGGGAGGGGAGTAGGGCAAGGGAGAGGTGAGAGAGAGAGCGGGAGGGGAGTAGGGCAGGGGAGAGGTGAGAGAGAGAGAGCGGGAGGGGAGTAGGGCAGGGGAGAGGTGAGAGAGAGAGCGGGAGGGGAGTAGGGCAAGGGAAAGGTGAGAGAGAGAGCGGGAGAGGAGTAGGGCAAGGGAGAGGTGAGAGAGAGAGCGGGAGGGGAGTAGGGCAGGGGAGAGGTGAGAGAGAGAGCGGGAGGGGAGTAGGGCAGGGGAGAGGTGAGAGAGAGAGCGGGAGGGGAGTAGGGCAAGGGAGAGGTGAGAGAGAGAGCGGGAGGGGAGTAGGGCAAGGGAGAGGTGAGAGAGAGAGCGGGAGGGGAGTAGGGCAAGGGAGAGGTGAGAGAGAGCGGGAGGGGAGTAGGGCAGGGGAGAGGTGAGAGAGAGAGCGGGAGGGGAGTAGGGCAGGGGAGAGGTGAGAGAGAGAGCGGGAGGGGAGTAGGGCAAGGGAGAGGTGAGAGAGAGAGCGGGAGGGGAGTAGGGCAGGGGAGAGGTGAGAGAGAGAGCGGGAGGGGAGTAGGGCAGGGGAGAGGTGAGAGAGAGAGCGGGAGGGGAGTAGGGCAGGGGAGAGGTGAGAGAGAGCGGGAGGGGAGTAGGGCAGGGGAGAGGTGAGAGAGAGAGAGCGGGAGGGGAGTAGGGCAAGGGAGAGGTGAGAGAGAGAGCGGGAGGGGAGTAGGGCAAGGGAGAGGTGAGAGAGAGAGCGGGAGGGGAGTAGGGCAAGGGAGAGGTGAGAGAGAGAGCGGGAGGGGAGTAGGGCAGGGGAGAGGTAAGAGAGAGAGCGGGAGGGGAGTAGGGCAAGGGAGAGGTGAGAGAGAGAGCGGGAGGGGAGTAGGGCAAGGGAGAGGTGAGAGAGAGAGCGGGAGGGGAGTAGGGCAAGGGAGAGGTGAGAGAGAGCGGGAGGGGAGTAGGGCAGGGGAGAGGTGAGAGAGAGAGAGCGGGAGGGGAGTAGGGCAGGGGAGAGGTGAGAGAGGGAGAGAGGGGAGTAGGGCAGGGGAGAGGGTGTGTACGTGGGACCGCGATGCCCTTTGCGATCCAACGCTGAAGGCCACGCGGCTTTGAAAGCGGCTTATAGGAGCAAAGCCAGAGGAGGGGGGAGGGAGGGGGGGGCTGGGGGACGGAGGGGGGGGCTGGGGGAGGGAGGGGGGGGGGGGCTGGGGGAGGGGGGGGCTGGGGGAGGGAGGGGGGGGCTGGGGGAGGGGGGGGGCTGGGGGAGGGAGGGGAGGTAGGGAGAGAGAGAGAGGGGGGAGTGAGAGGGGAGAGATTTGATTTTCGTCAGTTTCTACTTCTCACTCCCCATCCTTTCTCAAAAATCGAACGGCCGCGGTATCAATTGCGTGTCCCTTGCATGTCGCTAGCGGTGTCCCTTGCGTGTCGCTAGCGGTGTCCCTTGCGTGTCGCTAGCGGTGTCCCTTGCGTGTCGCTTGCGTGTCGCTTGCGTGTCGCTTGCGTGTCCCTTGCGTGTCCCTTGCGTGTCGCTTGCGTGTCCCTAGCTGTGTCGTTCGCGGATGTCGCTTGAATGTCGCTCGCGTCGCTAAGCCGCGATCAAGAGGACAACGTCGCGTATGTTGCACGCATGTTGCATGCACGCATGTTGCATGCACGCATGTTGCATGCACGCATGTTGCATGCACGCACGTTGCATGCACGCAATGTCGAGCGTCTTTCGAGCCGTACGCAGCCGACCGCGTTCATCGGAGCGAGGTGGCGCTGGGGAAGGACAACAAACTTGCAACGCCGAAAACAGTTCCAGACGAATGAGTTTCGCCACGTTTAGGCGACGATGTGGAAGCGTGCGAAAGCTCCCCCCTCCCTCCCCCCCGGTGGCTCCCTCGCGAGGGGAGAAGAACGTTCCAGACGGCCACGGAAGCGCGTCCAAAAGCGCCGTCCCGACGATGGCCGGCAGCCCGAAAATTCAAGCCGCGTGGCGAGGAGATCGATCGTGGTGACACCGCCAGCGGACCGACCGGCAAGTCTCCGACGGTTTACGAGCAAATCACCGACAAAACGCGGGACGACGCAAGAGACGGAGGGAGAAAGTTTAAAAAAAAACAAATTACGAAACGAATTTAGCGGCTCGCGTTGTTTTTTTTTTCGTTCTTCCCGACCCGTTAGCAAAAAAAATATCCGCGGCAATTTTTAATTGCGGTAATTACTTATCTCCTGAAGTGTGGTGGCACGGAAGATGAACAGAGCTGGGGCCACTGGCGATGTTTGGATGATCTATTTATTAATTAAAACACGCGCCACGCACACACACACACACACGCCACGCACGCAAAAAAAGACAAAGATCCCCCGTGTAGCCTTAACAAACTGTTGGGGCAAGTGCTGTTAGCGAGCAGCACCTATGAAGGCCGGCACGGCACACGAGGGGGTCCGGTGGCCAACGCCACGCCCGGCCGCCTTTGTCTCCCCAGTGACGATGTTTGCACACCGCATCAGGTGCTCATTTGAGGCCGAGTCGGTCCTATGACCTGTTCAGATAATCGTCACTGGTGTTGGCCGTGAGCGGGAATCGAACTCGGGTCGCCAGGTTCATAGCGCAGCGCGCTAACCACTGCGCCACCACTCCTCACTAACACATACCAAAGTGCGCACCAAGACAAAAACAAAGATCCCCCGTATAGCCTTAACAGACTGTAGAGGCAAGTGCTGTTAGCGAGCACCTATACAGGCCGGAACGGTACACGAGGGGGTGGGTGGCCAGCACCACGCCCGACCGCCTTTGTCTCCCCCAGTGGCGATGTTTACACACCGCACCAGGTACTCATTTCAGGCTGAGTCAATCTAGGGGGAGGCCCAGGACCAGTTCAGATAATCGTCACTGGTGTTGGCCGTGAGCGGGCGTCGAACCCGGGCCGACTGGTTCGTAGCGCAGCGGCGCAAACCACTACACACACGTACACACGTACACACGCACACACGTACACACGTACACACGCACACACGCACACACGCACACACGCACACACGCACACACGCACACACGCACACACGCACACACGTACACACGTACACACGTACACATGGTAGTGGCGGTGGCATTGGTGGTGATGGCGGCCTCAATGGAAGAGGCTCGTCAAGGGCGCTACTTGGGTAGTTCGAGGCAGTCGCCCTCCGACAACAACTGAGGGCAGAGGAGCGAGGCTCACAACAATGAGCGGAGCGCCGGGCAGCTAAAATGCAGCAAAAGTTGGCACAGTGGGGGGGGGTACAGCTGGTGGTGGATCGACCAGTCATCTCAGTCAGCCAACCTATGCCACCTGCTGGGTCTGTCCCGTGACCTCCTGTCAGCAAGCCTTCAACACTTCACATGGTAGCCTCAAAGTGCACCTAGCCTGGCACAGGCCCCGTGATGACATCACCGTCACTTAGTGGCGAATGGTGGTCATGTTGGTGGTGGTGGTGGCTGTGGTGGTGGCGGCGGTGGCAGCGGTGACATTAGTGGTGATGGTAGTGGTGTTGGTTGTGGGGGTGGTGGTTGCGGGGGTGGTTGGTGGTGGTGAAGGTGGTGGTGAAGTTGGTGGTGGCGGTAGTGGTGGTGGCGGTAGTGGTGGTGGAGGCGATGACGTTGGTGGTGGCGGTATCGATGGTGTCGGAAGTGGTGGTGGAGGTGGCAGGGGTGGAGGCGACGTTGGTGGTGGTGACGGTGGCGACGTTGGTGGTGGTGGTGACGACGTTGGTGGTGGTGGTGGCGACGTTGGTGGTGGCGACGTTGGTGGTGGCGACGTTGGTGGTGGTGGCGACGTTGGTGGTGGTGGTGGCGACGTTGGTGGTGGTGGTGGCGACGTTGGTGGTGGTGGTGGTGGTGACGGTGGTAGCAACATTGGTGGTGGCGACGTTGGTGGTGGTGGTGGTGGCGACGTTGGTGGTGGTGGTGGCGACGTTGGTGGTGGTGGCGACGTTGGTGGTGGCAACATTGGTGGTGGTGGCGACGTTGGTGGTGGCAACATTGGTGGTGGTGACGACGTTGGTGGTGGTGGTGGCGACGTTGGTGGTGGTGGTGGTGGTGACGGTGGTAGCAACATTGGTGGTGGCGACGTTGGTGGTGGTGGTGGTGGCGACGTTGGTGGTGGTGGTGGCGACGTTGGTGGTGGTGGCGACGTTGGTGGTGGCAACATTGGTGGTGGTGGCGACGTTGGTGGTGGCAACATTGGTGGTGGTGGCGACGTTGGTGGTGGTGGTGGCGACGTTGGTGGTGGTGGCGACGTTGGTGGTGGCAACATTGGTGGTGGTGGCGACGTTGGTGGTGGCAACATTGGTGGTGGTGGCGACGTTGGTGGTGGTGGTGGCGACGTTGGTGGTGGTGGTGGTGGTGACGGTGGTAGCAACATTGGTGGTGGCGACGTTGGTGGTGGTGGTGGTGGCGACGTTGGTGGTGGTGGTGGCGACGTTGGTGGTGGTGGCGACGTTGGTGGTGGCAACATTGGTGGTGGTGGCGACGTTGGTGGTGGCAACATTGGTGGTGGTGACGACGTTGGTGGTGGTGGTGGCGGTGGCGGGTTTAACACAGAAACCGGACGCTACGTGCTTAAACCCACTTCATCGGAGCAGTGGGCTATTTTAGTCGCGCGAGACGGTGAGAGGAAGTTGGATGGGGGGGGGCAGTGGCTGACTGGGAGGCAACATTGGTGGTGGTGGTGGTGGTAGGGGGGGAGGCGAGCTCCAGGGGAGAGAATTTGTCCGGTGTATCGGATGAAAACGCCGCGACCTTGCGAACCCTTCACGTGATCCT
The DNA here is from genome assembly GCF_965212315.1 of Lampetra planeri. NCBI lineage: Eukaryota > Metazoa > Chordata > Hyperoartia > Petromyzontiformes > Petromyzontidae > Lampetra > Lampetra planeri. The sequence goes on along the minus strand of NW_027615423.1, from coordinate 33,568 downwards.
TTTTCCCCCCTCGTGGCCGGACCGATCCGCCGTGGAAAAAAAAAAATAATTTGCCGTCGGCCCCAAGATTGGATCCATACTTCACCGCAATTGTTTTTCATTTCTCCCCCAAGGGCCCTCACCGCCCCCGCCCGCTCACAGGGAAGAACAGACTCCGTGCTGCTGCCAGCAAAAGACCTCCCCCCCCCCACACCCCCAACCCCACCTGGTGAGAAAAAGCTAAATGAGAACTTCAAAAGATCGGGCGGATGGAGGGACGCACGCACGGAGACGGTCGTTTACAAGGGGAGAATGAAATCATTAACTCTGGCGTCGGAGCTAATGATGGCCCATCTCTTTCTCTCCATCGATCACCGCCACCTCCATCGCCGACGCCACGAATCAGGGGGCGTAGCGTGGGATAACGCGCGAGTGAGACGAACACTCGCTCTCTCGCTCGAACCTTTGCACCGCCGCCGTCACTCATCGGTTCACTCGCACACGACAGCGCGCGGCATTCCAGCAGCAGTAGCAGTGTAGTGTACAGTGTAGTAGTGTAGTGTATAGTGTATTGTATAGTGTAGTAGTGTGTAGTGTGTAGTGTAGTGTGTAGTGTAGAGTGTAGTGTAGAGTGTAGTAGTGTAGTGTATAGTGTAGTATATAGTGTAGTGTATAGTGTAGTAGTGTGTAGTGTGTAGTGTAGTGTAGAGTGTAGTAGTGTAGTGTATAGTGTAGTAGTGTGTAGTTTATAGTGTAGTGTATAGTGTAGTGTAGAGTGTAGTGTAGAGTGTAGTGTAGAGTGTAGTAGTGTAGTGTATAGTGTAGTGTATAGTGTATTGTATAGTGTAGTAGTGTGTAGTGTGTAGTGTAGTGTGTAGTGTAGAGTGTAGTGTAGAGTGTAGTAGTGTAGTGTATAGTGTAGTATATAGTGTAGTGTATAGTGTAGTAGTGTGTAGTGTAGTGTAGAGTGTAGTAGTGTAGTGTATAGTGTAGTAGTGTGTAGTTTATAGTGTAGTGTATAGTGTAGTGTAGAGTGTAGTGTAGAGTGTAGTGTAGAGTGTAGTAGTGTAGTGTATAGTGTAGTTTATAGTGTAGTGTATAGTGTAGTAGTGTGTAGTGTATAGTGTAGTGTGTAGTGTAGAGTGTAGTGTAGAGTGTAGTAGTGTAGTGTATAGTGTAGTGTATAGTGTAGAGTATAGTAGTGTAGTGTATAGTGTAGTAGTGTAGTGTACAGTGTAGTGTAGAGTGTAGTGTAGTGTATAGTGTAGTGTATAGTGTATTGTATAGTGTAGTAGTGTGTAGTGTATAGTGTAGTGTGTAGTGTAGTGTAGAGTGTAGTAGTGTAATGTATAGTGTAGTGTATAGTGTAGAGTATAGTAGTGTAGTGTATAGTGTAGTAGTGTAGTGTATAGTGTAGTGTAGAGTATAGTAGTGTAGTGTATAGTGTAGTAGTGTGTAGTGTATAGTGTAGTGTAGAGTGTAGTGTATAGTGTAGTGTAGAGTGTAGTGTATAGTGTAGTGTAGAGTGTAGTGTATAGTGCAGTGTAAAGTGAAGTGTATAGTGCAGTGTATAGTGTAGTGTATAGTGTGTAGTGTAGTGTATAGTGTAGTGTAAAGTGTAGTGTAGTGTATAGTGTAGTGTATAGTGTAGTGTAAAGTGTAGTGTATAGTGTAGTGTAAAGTGTATAGTGTAGTGTAGTGTATAGTGCAGTGTAGTGTAAAGTCCAGTGTACTGTGTAGAGTGTAGTGTAGAGTGTAGTAATGTACTGTATAGTGTAGTGTATAGTGTAGTGTATAGTGCAGTGTACTGTGTAGTGTAGTGTATAGTGTAGTGTATAGTGTAGTGTATAGTGCAGTGTATAGTGCAGTGTAGTAGTATAGTGTGTGGTGTGCAGTGTACAGCAATGTAGTGTATAGTGCAGTGTATAGTGTAGTGTATAGTGCAGTGTATAGTGTAGTGTATAGTGCAGAATGCTCATATGTTGAACTTCTTTCGCACCGTACGTAACCAACCGCGCTAATCGGAGGTGCGGTGGAAGGGCAACGAACGAAACACAACAAGCACTTCTAAATACATTCAGGATCGCCGCTAGATGCAAGTTTTTATTTTCGCAATTGAGTTTTTCTAACCAGGTAAGGGCCCATTTGAGCTACATCGCTTTTTTCTTCAGAAGCGACCCAGACATCACCAAGGATAGCTCGACGAAGTGGGCTCGCCATCATCGTCGTCGTCGTCATCATCATCTAGTAGTAGGTTTTTACCCTTTTAAACTGGTACAAAACTGACACCTTTATTCAAGGCATCATGTTCGCAATAACCACAACACAAGTAGTCAAAAAAGCAAACAAAAAGAAGGTCGTCAACATCTCCTAGCCACCGTGATGATGATGAGAGAGAAAGAGAGACACGCAGATTCCAAATATACAGCAGCAGGCGTCAGGATCGGGATGGAACCCACGACCTCCTGCACACCAGGCGAGGTAGTTAACATCTCCTAGCCACCGTGATGATGATGTTGAGAGAGAGACACGCAAACTCCAAATATACAGCAGCAGGCGTCAGGGTCGGGATCGAAACCACGACCTCCTGTACACCAGGCGAGGTAGTTAACATCTCCTAGCCACCGTGATGATGATGATGAGAGAGAGACGCAAACTCCACATATATAGCAGCAGGCGTCAGTGTCTGGATCTAGCCCACGACCTCCTGGATACCAGGCGAGGTAGTTAACATCTCATAGCCACCGTGATGATGATGATGAGAGAGAGACACGCAAACTCCAAATATACAGCAGCAGGCGTCAGGGTCGGGATCGAAACCACGACCTCCTGTACACCAGGCGAGGTAGTTAACATCTCCTAGCCACCGTGATGATGATGATGAGAGAGAGACGCAAACTCCACATATATAGCAGCAGGCGTCAGTGTCTGGATCTAGCCCACGACCTCCTGGATACCAGGCGAGGTAGTTAACATCTCATAGCCACCGTGATGATGATGATGAGAGACGCAAACTCCACATATACAGCAGCAGGCGTCAGTGTCTGGATCTAGCCCACGACCTCCTGTACACCAGGCGAGGTAGTTAACATCCCCTAGCCACCGTGGCACCGTTCATATCGCATCATCTCTAGTGGAGGCGTCGTGATCCCCACGTTACACGGGCACAATTGTGCAAAGCACTTACTAAATACAAATCACCTGGGTAATGGGAGGCAGATACAAATTACAGCTTACATCACTGCGTGCCTCTCGCGATTTAAATAAATTACCGATCATTCCGTGGCGTGTAATTGAAACATTGATTTACAAATCACCGACGGTACAACATTACACCGAGTATTTAAATGACAGGCGGATGTGGCTCAAATGATGCCCCCACATCTCTCTGGGCAAGGATCGGCAGGTGGACACTGATAGAGATCGAGGGAGCGAACCATCATCACCATCATCATCACCATCAACAACATCATCAACATCACCATCATCATAACCATCATCATCACCATCAACAACATCATCACCATCATCATGACCATCATCACCAGCATCCCCAGCATCACCATCATCACCACCATCATCACCATCATCACCACCATCATCACCATCATCATCACCATCATCACCACCATCATCATCATCATCACCATCATCATCATCATCACCATCATCATCATCACCACCATCACCATCATCATCACCATCATCATGACCATCATCATCACCATCATCATCATCACCACCATCATCACCACCATCATCACCACCATCATCACCATCATCACCATCATCACCATCACCACCATCATCATCACCACCATCATCACCACCATCATCACCATCATCACCACCATCATCACCATCATCACGCGATAGCCGTCGAACAGACTTTGCTGCTTCTCCGGCCGTCTGGAACGCCTTCCGATATTAGGAACGCCACTGGGGAGCTGTGATGCACTTTCACATCATCTACATCATCATCATCTCGATTGACGAAGCAATTTCTTGAGAAGCGATTTTTTGTTGTTTAGTTCGCTGTCCTTCGCCAGCCACCTCCGAATAGCGCGGTTGGCTACGTACGGTGCGAAGTAAGTTCAACGTACGTACACACACATACATACTGCCCATAGACAAACACTGTCCATAGACTCAACACTGACCATAGACAAACACTGTCCATAGACTCAACACTGCACCATAGACTCAACACTGCCCATAGACTCAACACTGCCCATAGACTCAACACTGCACCATAGACTCAACACTGACCATAGACAAACACTACCCATAGACTCAACACTGCCCATAGACTCAACACTGCACCATAGACTCAACACTACCCATAGACTCAACACTGCCCATAGACTCAACATTGCCCATAGACTCAACACTGCACCATAGACTCAACACTGCACCATAGACTCAACACTGTCCATAGACTCAACACTGCCCATAGACTAACACTGCTCATAGACTCAACACTGCCCATAGACTCAACACTGCCCATAGACTCAACACTGCTCATAGACTCAACACTGCCCATAGACTCAACACTACCCATAGACTCAACACTGCCCATAGACAAACACTGTCCATAGACTCAACACTGCCCATAGACTCAACACTGCACCATAGACTCAACACTGCCCATAGACTCAACACTGCCCATAGACTAACACTGCCCATAGACTCAACACTGCCCATAGACTCAACACTGCCCATAGACTAACACTGCCCATAAACTCAACACTGCCCATAGACTAACACTGCCCATAGACTCAACACTGCACCATAGACTCAACACTGCCCATAGACTCAACACTGCCCATAGACTCAACACTACCCATAGACTCAACACTGCCCATAGACTAACACTGCCCATAAACTCAACACTGCCCATAGACTAACACTGCCCATAGACTCAACACTGCACCATAGACTCAACACTGCCCATAGACTCAACACTGCCCACAGACTCAACACTGCCCACAGACTCAACACTGTCCATAGACTCAACACTGCCCATAGACTCAACACTGCACCATAGACTCAACGCTGTCCATAGACTCAACACTGCCCATAGACTCAACACTGCCCACAGACTCAACACTGCACCATAGACTCAACACTGCCCATAGACTCAACACTGCCCATAGACTCAACACTGCCCATAGACTCAACACTGCCCACAGACTCAACACTGCACCATAGACTCAACACTGCACTATAGACTCAACACTACCCACAGACTCAACACTGCACCATAGACTCAACACTGCCCATAGACTCAACACTACCCATAGACTCAACACTGCACCATAGACTCAACACTGCACCATAGACTCAACACTGCACCATAGACTCAACACTGCCCATAGACTCAACACTACCCACAGACTCAACACTGCCCATAGACTCAACACTACCCACAGACTCAACACTGCCCACAGACTCAACACTACCCACAGACTCAACACTGCCCATAGACTCAACACTGCCCATAGACTCAACACTACCCACAGACTCAACACTGCCCACAGACTCAACACTGCCCATAGACTCAACAGAGAGAAAGAGAGAACCTCACCTGCGCATGGCCCAACGGCGACACCCGTACGTCCGATCTGAAGCGCGACCCCTTTCTCCCGCGAGGTTAACTCCGAGAGACGTGGAGACCGAGCGAAGTGGGGGGGGGGGGGGTACAGAGGAGGGGGCAGGCGGGGGCTGGGGGGGGTGGTAGAGGGAGGGAGAAACGGGGTCGAGACCGACTTCTCCTGGCTAGCGAGTGGGGGAGGTACGGGATGGCTGTGGAGACCTACTCACGCAGAGAGACACACAGGGCCACTCACACGGAGACTCGTAGACTCACTCACACGGAGAGTCACAGACTCGCGCAGAGATACCCACAGGGCCACTCACACGGAGAGTCAAAGACTCACTCACACAGAGACCCAGACTCACTCACACGGAGACTCATAGACTCGCGCAGAGAGACACACAGGCTCACTCACACAGAGAGTCACAGACTCACTCACACAGAGAGTCACAGACTCACTCACACAGAGAGTCACAGACTCACTCACATGGAGACTCATAGACTCACTCACACAGAGACCCAGACTCACTCACACAGAGACCCACAGACTCACAGACTCACGCAGAGACTCACAGACTCTCACAGAGACCCATACCCTCACACAGAGACCCACACACTCACACAGAGACCCACACACTCACACAGTGTGACCCATAGACTCACACAGAGACCCACAGACTCACGCAGAGACTCACAGACTCACACAGAGAACCACAGACTCACACAGAGACCCACATACTCACACAGAGACCCACACACTCACACAGAGACCCACAGACTCACGCAGAGACTCACAGACTCACACAGAGAACCACAGACTCACACAGAGACCCACAGACTCACGCAGAGACCCACACACTCACACAGAGACTCACAGACTCACACAGAGAACCACAGACTCACACAGAGACCCACAGACTCACACAGAGACCCACACACTCACACAGAGACCCACAGACTCGCACAGAGACCCACACACTCACACAGAGACCCGCAGACTCACACAGAGACCCACACACTCACACAGAGACCCACAGACTCACACAGAGACCCACAGACTCACACAGAGACCCACACACTCACACAGAGACCCACACACTCACACAGAGACCCACACACTCACACAGAGACCCACACACTCACACAGAGACCCACAGACTCACACAGAGACCCACACACTCACACGGAGACCCACACACTCACACAGAGACCCACAGACTCACACAGAGACCCACACACTCACACACAGACCCACAGACTCACACAGAGACCCACACACTCACACAGAGACCCACAGACTCACACAGAGACCCACACACTCACACAGAGACCCACAGACTCACACAGAGACCCACAGACTCACACAGAGACCCACACACTCACGCAGAGACCCACAGACTCACACAGAGACCCACACACTCACACAGAGACCCACAGACTCACACAGAGACCCACACACTCACACAGAGACCCACTCACTCACACAGAGACCCACACACTCACACAGAGACCCACAGACTCACACAGAGACCCACACACTCACGCAGAGACCCACAGACTCACACAGAGACCCACTCACTCACACAGAGACCCACTCACTCACACAGAGACCCACACACTCACACAGAGACCCACTCACTCACACAGAGACCCACACACTCACGCAGAGACCCACAGACTCACACAGAGACCCACTCACTCACAGAGACCCGCAGACTCACACAGAGACCCACAGACTCACACAGAGACCCACAGACTCGCACAGAGACCCACAGACTCACACAGAGACCCACAGACTCGCACAGAGACCCACAGACTCACACAGAGACCCACACACTCACACAGAGACCCACAGACTCACGCAGAGACCCACAGACTCACACAGAGACCCACACACTCACGCAGAGACCCACAGACTCACACAGAGACCCACACACTCACACAGAGACCCACAGACTCACACAGAGACCCACTCACTCACAGAGACCCGCAGACTCACACAGAGACCCACACACTCACACAGAGACCCACACACTCACACAGAGACCCACACACTCACACAGAGAGTCCCGGCAGACTCACACAGAGACCCACACACTCACACAGAGACCCACTCACTCACACAGAGACCCACTCACTCACACAGAGACCCACAGACTCACACAGAGACCCACACACTCACACAGAGACCCACTCACTCACACAGAGACCCACTCACTCACACAGAGACCCACTCACTCACACAGAGACCCACTCACTCACGCAGAGACCCACAGACTCACACAGAGACCCACTCACTCACACAGAGACCCACTCACTCACACAGAGACCCACACACTCACACAGAGATCCACTCACTCACACAGAGACCCATACACTCACACAGAGACCCACAGACTCACACAGAGACCCACACACTCACACAGAGACCCACACACTCACACAGAGACCCACACACTCACACAGAGACCCACAGACTCACACAGAGATCCACAGACTCACACAGAGACCCACACACTCACACAGAGACCCACACACTCACACAGAGACCCACACACTCACACAGAGACCCACACACTCACACAGAGACTCACAGACTCACACAGAGACCCACACACTCACAGAGACCCACACACTCACTCAGAGACCCACAGACTCACACAGAGACCCACACACTCACACAGAGACCCACTCACTCACACAGAGACCCACAGACTCACACAGAGACCCACACACTCACACAGAGACCCACTCACTCACACAGAGACCCATACACTCACACAGAGACCCACTCACTCACACAGAGACCCACTCACTCACACAGAGACCCACTCACTCACACAGAGACCCACACACTCACACAGAGACCCACTCACTCACGCAGAGACCCACTCACTCACACAGAGACCCACACACTCACACAGAGACCCACTCACTCACACAGAGACCCACACACTCACGCAGAGACCCACAGACTCACACAGAGACCCACTCACTCACAGAGACCCGCAGACTCACACAGAGACCCACAGACTCACACAGAGACCCACACACTCACGCAGAGACCCACAGACTCACACAGAGACCCACACACTCACACAGAGACCCACTCACTCACACAGAGACCCACTCACTCACACAGAGACCCACACACTCACGCAGAGACCCACAGACTCACACAGAGACCCACACACTCACACAGAGACCCATAGACTCACACAGAGACCCACTCACTCACACAGAGACCCACACACTCACACAGAGACCCACACACTCACACAGAGACCCACTCACTCACACAGAGACCCACAGACTCACACAGAGACCCACACACTCACACAGAGACCCACTCACTCACACAGAGACCCATACACTCACACAGAGACCCACTCACTCACACAGAGACCCACAGACTCACACAGAGACCCACACACTCACACAGAGACCCACTCACTCCCACAGAGACCCACTCACTCACACAGAGACCCACTCACTCACACAGAGACCCACACACTCACACAGAGACCCACACACTCACACAGAGACCCACACACTCACACAGAGACCCACAGACTCACACAGAGACCCACACACTCACACAGAGACCCACACACTCACACAGAGACCCACACACTCACACAGAGACCCACACACTCACACAGAGAGTCCCGGCAGACTCACCAAGGATGGAAGCAATCGAAGGAAATTGGAGAGGCCTTTTAACCCGGGGGAAGCCACCGTCCGTTGACAAACAAACGCTCGTGACGTCCTCGTCCGACAAAATTCCCCAGGCCGCGGGCGACAAAAACGGAAATCAACTTTTGACGGCGCGGCCGAGGAGCGCCCGAGTTTTCCGAGAGAGAGAGAGTGAGAGAGGGACGTTCGCAGGAGGTCGGGGACGGTGACGCACACACACGGTGAAAGGGGCGAGAGAGAGAGAGAGACAGGCAGACAGACGCAGACGCGCACGCACGGCATGAACAAACAGGCAAGGCCCAGCCCTGTGGGTTTCGAGCAACGATAAGGAAGCTGGGAGCTGTTGCGTAAGTAGCGTGAGATGCACGCAACTCGGTTTGACTCTCATGCCCCTGGCGGTACATGAAGACAAAGATTTCCATACACCCCCCTCTCCCCCCAGTATAGCCTCAACAGGCTGTTGGGGCAAGTGCTATTAGTGGGGAATAGCAGCACCTGTGAAGGCCGGAACGGTACACAAGGTGGGTTGGTTGGTGGTTGGGTGGCTGGGTGGATGGGTGGGTGCCTGGGTGGGTGGGTGGCTGGGTGGGTGGTTGAGTGGGTAGCTGGGTGGGTGGCTGGGTGGGTGGTTGAGTGGGTGGCTGGGTGAGTGGGTGGCTGGGTGGGTGGGTGGCTGGGTGGGTGATTGAGTGGGTGGGTGGATGGATGAGTGGGTGGCTGGGTGGGTGGATGGATGAGTGGGTAGCTGGGTGGCTGGGTGGGTGGGTGGGTGGTTCAGTGGGTGGCTGGGTGGGTGGCTGGGTGAGTGGGTGGCTGAGTGGGTGGCTGGGTGGGTGGGTGGCTGGGTGGCTGGGTGGGTGGTTGAGTGGGTGGCTGGGTGGGTGGCTGGGTGGCTGGGTGGGTGGCTGGGTGAGTGGGTGGTTGGATGAGTAGGTGGTTGAGTGGGTGCCTGGGTGAGTGGGTGGTTGAGTGGGTGGGTGGGTGGTTGAGTGGGTGGTTGAGTGGCTGGGTGAGTGGGTGGCTGGGTGAGTGGGTGGCTGGGTGGGTGGGTGGTTGAGTGGGTGGCTGGGTGGGTGGGTGGTTGAGAGGGTGGCTGAGTGGGTGGTTGAGTGGGTGGCTGGGTGGGTGGCTGGGTGGTTGAGTGGGTGGCTGGGTGAGTGGGTGGTTGAGTGGGTGGCTGGATGAGTGGATGGCTGGATGAGTGGGTGGCTGGATGAGTGGGTGGTTGAGTGGGTGGCTGGGTGAGTGGGTGGTTGAGTGGTTGGCTGGGTGGTTGAGTGGGTGGCTGGGTGAGTGGGTGGCTGGGTGAGTGGGTGGTTGAGTGGTTGGCTGGGTGGTAGAGTGGGTAGCTGGGTGAGTGGGTGGTTGAGTGGGTGGTTGAGTGGGTGGTTGAGTAGGTGGTTGAGTGGGTGGCTGAGTGGCTGGGTGAGTGGGTGGCTGGGTGAGTGGGTGGCTGGGTGGGTGGGTGGTTGAGTGGGTGGCTGGGTGGGTGGGCGGTTGAGTGGGTGGTTGAGTGGGTGGCTGGGTGGGTGGGTGGTTGAGTAGTTGGCTGGGTGGGTGGGTGGTTGAGTGAGTGGCTGGGTGGGTGGTTGAGTGGGTGGCTGGGTGGGTGGTTGAGTGGGTGGCTGGGTGGGTGGGTGGTTTAGTGGGTGGCTAAGTGGTTGAGTGGGTGATTGAGTGGGTGGACTAAGACAGACTAAGACACACACACAGAGATAGGCTAACACACATACACAGAGGCACTAAGACACGCAAGACACACACAGACTAAGACACACACACAGAGACGCACACACACACAGACAGACTAACACACACACAGTCACTAAGACACGCAGGACACACACACAGCGACTAACACACACACACACACAGACTAAGACACACACACAGACAGACTAAGACACACACACACAGACAGACTAACACACACACACAGACAGACTAACACACACAGTCACTAGGACACGCAGGACACACACACACAGATAGACTAACACACAGACTAAGACACACACACACACACATAGAGACAGACTAAGACACACACAGACAGACTAACACACCTACAGAGACACGAAGAGACGCAGGACACACACACACAGACAGACTAACACACAAACACAGACATCAAGACACACACACAGACTAAGACACACACACACAGAGACTAAGACACACACACACACAGTCACCAAGACACGCAGGACACACACACAGACAGACTAACACACACACAGACACCAAGACACACGCACACACAGACACACACACACACAGACACCAAGACACACACACACACCAAGACACACACACACACAAACACCAAGACACACACACAGACACCAAGACACACACATACACAGACACACAAACACAGACACCAAGACACACACACACACAGACACCAAGACACACACACACACCAAGACACACACACACCAAGACACACACACACACAAACACCAAGACACACACACAGACACCAAGACACACACACACACAGACACACACACACAGACACCAAGACACACACACACACAGACACCAAGACACACACACACAGACACCAAGACACACACAGACAGACTAACACACACACACAGACTAAGACACACACACACAGACACCAAGACACACACACACACAGACAGACTAACACACACACACACAGACAGACTAACACACACACACACAGACAGACTAACACACACACACACAGACAGACTAACACACACACACAGACTAAGACACACACACACACAGACAGACCAACACACACACAGACAGACACCAAGACACACACACACAGACAGACTAACACACACACAGACACTAGGACACACACACACACCCATAATAACTTTCGGAAGGAAGACATTTGTCGCGGAATGTTTATTTGAAACCCTCTGTGGACTTTGCCCGACTCTATAAACAAACTCTGCGGCCCCAACCCCCCTCTAAGAAGGCATTACAATTCACACTTAACCGGTTTTGTACACTAGGTAAATGTTTATATTTTATATAAATATATATTAAGTATATATTAAGTATATTCTTTACACCATTGGAACCTCATTTGCAGGTAAAAAATATGATAATTGTTTTTTTTACCATTTTATCTGGCAACAAAACGGACACCTTTTTTTTACAAGGAGTCATGTTTGCATAGACCACGATACCTGCAGTCGTAATGCAAACAAAAAACACAACTCTGATAATGTATGCACTGTCCTTGAAGTTGATTGGTCCACACCCGAGACAGCTTTCCTTAGAGCCTAGTCTCACATGGTGTTGGACCAGATGACGCCAAAAGGCGCACAACTCAAAGACAATGCACCATCAGAGTATGAGAGCTCGGGGGTCAAGCATTTACACCATTGGAACCTCCTTTGCCAGTAAAAAATATGATAATTGGTTTTTTACCCTTCTATCTGGCAACAAAACTGACAGCGCATACATTATCAGAGTTATGCTTTTTGTTTGCATTACGGCTGCAGGTATTGCGGTCTATGCAAACATGACTCCTTGTAAAAAAGGTGTCAGTTTTGTTGCCAGATAGAAGGGTAAAGAACCAGTTATCATATTATCATATTCTTTACGAAACATTTACACTCACAGTGCCCGCCCCCCGTCTATTTAGTTTAACCGCTACGGTGTTGTACATTATGTATGTTTATATTTTATATAAATACTAGATTTACTACCCGGCTTCACCCGGGACTTGGATTGACGACGCCCGACCGCCTTTGTCTCCCCAGAGTTACTCGTTTGAGGCTGAGTCGACCTAGGGGAGGGCCCAGGACCGGTTCAAATAATCGTCACCGGTGGTGTTGGCCGTGAGCGGGAATCGAACTCGGGTCGCCGGGTTCGTAGCGCTGCACCACCGCTCCCCACACACACAGCCACACAAACACACACAAAACACACACACAGAGCTACACAAACATACACACATAAAAACACACACACACACAAACACACATAAAAAACACACACACAAACACATAAAACACACACACACAAACACATAAAACACACACACACAAACACACACACAAAACACACACACACAGCTACACACACACAAAAACACATAAAACACACACACACAAACACACACATAAAACACACACACACAGCTACACACACACAAAAACACATAAAACACACACACACAAACACACACATAAAACACACACACACAGCTACACACACACAAAAACACATAAAACACACACACACAAAAACACATAAAACACACACACAGCTACACACACACAAAAACACATAAAACACACACACACAAACACACACATAAAACACATTAGCCGTGAGTGGGAATCGAACTCGGGTCGCCGGATTCAGAGCGCAGCGCGCTAACCGCTAAACTATCGCTCCCCATACACACACACACGCACGCGCACGCACGCACACACACACACACGCACGCACACACGCACGCACACACACGCACGCACGCACACACACACGCACGCACACACGCACGCACAAACACACGCACGCACGCACACACGCACACACACACACGACGCACGCACGCACACACCACGCACAAACACACACGCACAAACACACGCACGCACGAACACACGCACGCACACACACGCACGCACACGCACGCACGCACGCACACACACGCACGCACACAACGCACGCACGACGACCACGTGGTCGTCCATCGATTTGCGCGCACGCGCGCGCAAATTCGCCGCGTGCAAATTCGCCGCGTGCATTATCGGCGCAGGGATCCATTTGTAAATTGGAGCCGCGTGATCCGGAGGTGAAAACAAACGCTGAGCTAGCACCGCCCAGATCCTGGGCATCGAACCCTGGGTGCAGCCGACCCACTGCGCTTCAAACGGGGTTCCGTGCGTTGATGATCTCACCCCTGTCAACCAGTGACTCAGGCGGAGATCCATAGACTTAGAGAAAGATCCATAGACTACGCAGAGACCCATAGACTCACACAGAGACGCATAGACTCACACAGAGACGCATAGACTCGTGCACAGACCCATAGACTCACACAGAGACCCATAGAATCACGCGGAGATCCATCGACTCACAGAGAGACCCATGGACTCACGCAGAGATCCATAGACTCACAGAGAGACCCATAGACTCACACAGAGACCCGTAGACTCACACCCGAGACCCATAGACTCACACAGCGACCCATAGACTCACACAGAGATGCATAGACTCAATCAGGAGCCCCATAGACTCACGCAGAGACCCATCGACTCACAGAGAGACCCATGGACTAACACAGAGACCCATAGACTCACGCAGAGATCCATAGACACACACAGAGATCCATAAACTCACAGAGAGACCATAGACTCACACAGAGACCCGTAGACACTCACACCGAGACCCATAGACTCACACAGACACCCATAGACTCACACAGACACCCATAGCCTCACGCAGAGACCCATCGGATTTGCATAGACCCCCATGCATAGATTTACATAGAGACCCATGGATTCGCATAGAGAAGCCATATCATCAATGGTGTTAGAAAGTAAGTAAAACAATAAACGAACGAAAATTTATATTTTTCGATTTAAAGCTTTCGTGACTGCAGGGATTCATATTTATGGTTCTTCTCGGTAAAGTCACGTAGAAGGGAAATAATAAAATACAATATAAAACAATAAAATTCTCACCTGATGACGATTGCTTGTGTTGCAGTCGAAACGTGAGAATTTTTTTTTGTTTTATATTTGCATTTTATTATTTCCCTTCTACGTGACTTTACCGAAAGAAACCAAGAATATAAAATAATGTTTACCAGGTAAGGCCCCACTGAGATACGTACTTCTTTTTCAGAAGCGACCCTTGCGATCACAATTGAGAGCTCAACCACGTGGGATCACCACCACCACCACCATCACCATCAAATGGACACGTATAGCAGCAGCAGCAGCCAAACAACTCTGAACGCGCGACGTTGATTCTAAACGTGGAGGGAAAAACCGAAGGACCCGGAGAAAAAATCCACGGGGAGAGAGAGAGAGACACGCAAACTCCAAATGTACAGCAGCAGGCGTCAGGGTCGAGATGGAACCCATGACCTCCTGTACACCAGGCGAGGTAGTCAACATCTCCTAGCCACCGTGATGATGATGATGAGAGAGAGACACGCAAACTCTCAAATATACAGCAGCAGGCGTCAGGGTCGGGATCGAACCCACAACCCTCCTGCACACCAGGCGAGGTAGTCAACATCTCCTAGCCACCGTGATGATGATGAGAGAGAGAGACACGCAAACTCCAAATATACAGCAGCAGGCGTCAGGGTCGGGATCGAACCCACGACCTCCTGCACCACCAGGCGAGGTAGTCAACATCTCCTAGCCACCGTGATGATGATGAGAGAGAGAGACACGCAAACTCCAAATATACAGCAGCAGGCGTCAGGGTCGGGATCGAACCCACGACCTCCTGCACACCAGGCGAGGTAGTCAACATCTCCTAGCCACCGTGATGATGATGAGAGAGAGAGAGACACGCAAACTCCAAATATACAGCAGCAGGCGTCAGGGTCGGGATCGAACCCACGACCTCCTGCCACACCAGGCGAGGTAGTCAACATCTCCTAGCCAACCGTGATGATGATGAGAGAGAGAGAGACACGCAACTCCAAATATACAGCAGCAGGCGTCAGGGTCGGGATCGAACCCACGATCTCCTGTACACCAGGCGAGGTAGTCAACATCTCCTAGCCACCGTGATGATGATGATGAGAGAGAGAGACACGCAAACTCCAAATATACAGCAGCAGGCGTCAGGGTCGGATCTAACCCACGATCTCCTGTAGACCAGGCGAGGTAGTTAACATCTCCCTAGCCACCGTGATGATGATGATGAGAGAGAGAGACACGCAAACTCCAAATATACAGCAGCCCAAAAAGAAACGCTGAACAAAATGTACAGGGTGCGCATTTTAACATTGACGCATATATTTACGTTATTTACTTTCACGTATATTCGAATGGCGAGGTGGTGGAGGTGGGAGGAAGACAGATTTAGAGAGAGAAAGAGAGAGCCTCGAAAGAAATTCATTTCAGCACCATCTGCCCAAATAATTTAAGATGAATTGCAAAACCCACGTGAGTTGCAGCATCCAATTAAGGTAAAGTGAAACCTAATTAATTATTAAAACGAGCGTGCGTTGACAGTTTGCTGAGCTGACAGTCGACAGAATGCCGTGAGCGATTCTTTAATAATTCCGGCAATTTCGCGAAATAATTAAGCCGGTCTGTGAACGGGAACGGGAGAGAGAGAGTGGAGGGAGTGGAGGGAGTGGATGGAGGAGTGGAAGGGAGTGGATGGAGTGGAGGGAGTGGAGGGAGGGATGGAGAGAGTGGGAGAGACGTGGAGGGAGTGGAGGGAGTGGAGGGAGGGAGTGGAGGGAGGAGTGGAGGGAGTGGAGGGAGTGGAGGGAGTGGAGGGATTGGAGGGAGTGGAGGGATTGGAGGGAGTGGAGGTGCAGCGGTTATCACACCACCGGTAGCTACGCTCCCGAGCGGAAACCATCATCATCAGAATCACCGCCATCAACATGAGCAAGCAGCAGCAGCTGTAACGTCATCATCATCATCAGCAGAACCCCCGCCGTACAGCCTTGAACGGGCTGCTGTGGAGCGGAGCGGTGTGTGCGAGCACCTATTAAGGCCGAGGGGGAAGGGCCCAGGACAGGTTCTGATTGGTGGCCGTGAGCGGGAATCGAACTCGGGTCGCCGGGTTCGTAGCGCAACGCAGCGCGAACCATCCCCCCCCACCTCCACCCTCCCCCCCCACCTCCACCCTCCACTTCTCCCCCCCCCCACCTCCCCCCCTCACCTCCCCCCCCCTCCCCCCCCCCCCGCCACCTCCACCTCCCCCCACCTCCCCCCCCACCTCCCCCACCCCCCCACCTCCACTCTCCCCCCCCCCCCCACCCTCCCCCCCCCTCCACTCTCCCCCCCCCCCTCCAACTCCCCCCCTCACCTCCCCCCCCCTCCCCCCCTCCACATCCACCTCCCCCCCCCCCCACCTCCCCCCTCCACTCTCACTTCTCCCCCCCCCACCTCCACCTCCCCCCCCCCCACCTCCACCTCCCCCCCTCACCTCCCCCCCCCCTCCCCCCCTCCACATCCACCCTCCCCCCCCCCCCACCTCCCCCCTCCACTTCTCCCCCCCCACCTCCAACCTCCCCCCCCCCCACCTCCCCCCCTCACCTCCCCCCCCTCCACATTCACCTCCCCCCCCCACCTCCACCTCCCCCCTCCACTTCTCCCCCCCCCACCTCCCCCCCTCACCTCCCCCCCCCTCCACCTCCCCCCCCACCTCGCCCCCCTACTCGCCCTCCCCCCCCCCCCCCCCCAACGTCCCACCCCCCCCCCTCCACCTCGCCCCCCCCACCTCCCCCCCCCCCCCCACCTCGCCCCCCACCTCGCCCCCCCACCTCGCCCCCCCACCTCCCCCCCCCCCCCCCCCCCACCTCCCCCCCACCTCGCCCCCAACTCGCCCTCCCCCCCTCCCCCCCAACGTCCCACCCCCCCCCTCCACCTCCGCCCCCCCACCTCCCCCCCCCCCACCTCGCCCCCCACCTCGCCCCCCCACCTCGCCCCCCACCTCGCCCTCACCCCCCCACGTCACCACCCCCCCCCTCCACCCCCCCCCTCCACCTCCCCCCGTCCCCACTATAAAATGAGCTGTGAGATTCCGTGAAGCTTTCCAGGGGAGAAGCAACACGCATCGATCGCAATCATCATAACAATGATATTATTACTACGATGATGAAGCTATTATTATTACCACGACCTGGATATTTAATGACGTTGCAGCATTAATCGCGTGGGCTTGGGCGACCCGGGGAACGTAATTTGTCTCCAGGTATTGAAGAGAGAAGAAATAACCTCGCTCGCTCACCGACTCGCTCGCCGGCGAAAGGAAAACCAAATTAAACAAATACGTTGCAGGCTCGTTAGCGATCGATGGGAGCGATCGATACGCAGATCGATATTCTCACGACAACAGCACCTGCCCCCCCCCCCCCACCACAAACTCCAAATGTACAGCAGCAGCAGGCGTCAGGGTCGGCATCGAACCCACGACCTTCTGCACACCAGGCGAGGTAGTCAACATCTCCTAGCCACTGCGGCGAGATTAGACGCTCACTCACTCACACGCACGCACACTGGCACGCGCTCGCTCACTCACTCACACTCGCACGCACACACTCGCTCACACTCGCTCACTCACTCGCACGCACACTGACACACTCGCACGCACACTCACACTCACACACTCGCACGCACACTCACGACTCACACACTCGCACTCACACTCACACACTCGCACGCACACTCACACTCACACACTCGCACGCTCACTCACACTCGCACGCACACACTCCGCACGCACACACTCGCACGCTCGCTCGCACGCTCACTCGCACGCACACTCACGCTCACTCACACTCGCACGCTCACTCACACTCGCACGCTCACTCACACTCGCACACTCCACCGCACGCCTCCTCCGCACGCTCGCTCGCACGCTCACTCGCACGCTCACTCGCACGCACACTCACACTCACACACTCGCACGCTCACTCACACTCACACACTCGCACGCTCACTCACACTCACACACTCGCACGCACACTCACACTCACACACTCGCACGCACACTCACACTCACACACTCGCACGCACACTCACACTCACACACTCGCACGCACACTCACACTCGCACACTCGCACGCACACTCACACTCGCACACTCGCACGCACACTCACACTCGCACACTCACTCACACTCGCACGCTCGCTCGCACGCTCACTCACACTCGCACGCTCGCTCGCACGCTCACTCGCACGCTCACCTCGCCACGCTCACTCGCACGCTCACTCACACGCTCACTCGCACGCTCACTCGCACGCTCACTCACACTCGCACGCTCGCACGCTCACTCACACTCACACACTCGCACGCTCGCTCGCACGCACACTCACACTCACACACTCGCGACGCTCACTCACACTCACACACTCGCACGCACACTCACACTCACACACTCGCACGCACACTCACACTCGCACACTCGCACGCACACTCACACTCGCACACTCGCACGCACACTCACACTCGCACACTCACTCACACTCGCACGCTCGCTCGCACGCTCACTCACACTCGCACGCTCGCTCGCACGCTCACTCGCACGCTCACTCGCACGCTCACGCGCACGCTCACTCACCACGCTCACTCGCACGCTCACTCGCACGCTCACTCACACTCGCACGCTCGCACGCTCACTCACACTCACACACTCGCACGCTCGCTCGCACGCTCGCTCGCACGCTCACTCGCACGCACACTCACACTCACACACTCGCACGCTCACTCACACTCACACACTCGCACGCACACTCACACTCACACACTCGCACGCACACTCACACTCACACACTCGCACGCACACTCACACTCCGCACACTCGCACGCACACTCACACTCGCACACTCGCACGCACACTCACACTCGCACACTCACTCACACTCGCACGCTCGCTCGCACGCTCACTCACACTCGCACGCTCGCATCCGCGACCGCTCACGCTCGCACGCTCACTCGCCACGCTCACTCGCACGCTCACTTCGCACGCTCCACTCACACCGCTCACTCGCACGCTCACTCGCCACGCTCACTCACACTCGCACGTCTCGCACGGCTCACTCACACTCACACACTCGCACGCTCGCTCGCCACGCTCGCTCGCAGCTCTCACTCGCACGCTCACTCGCACGCTCACTCACACTCGCACGCTCGCCACGCTCACTCACACTCACACACTCTCGCACGCTCACTCGCACGCACACTCACACTCACACTCACCTCGCACGCTCACACTCGCACGCTCACTCGCACGCACACACTCACACTCGCACACTCGCTCGCACGCTCACACTCACACTCGCACACTCACTCACACTCGCAACGCTCGCTCGCACGCTCACATCCACACTCGCACGCTCGCTCGCCACGCTCACACGTCGCACGCTCACACGTCGCACGCTCACTCGCACGCTCACCTCGCACGCTCACTCACACGCTCACTCGCACGCTCCACTTCGCACGCTCACTCACACACTCGCACGCTCGCACGCTCACTCACACTCACACACCTCGCACGCTCGCTCGCACGCTCGCTCGCGACGCTCACGTCGCACGCTCACGGTTCGCACGCTCACTCACACTCGCACGCTCGCACGCTCACTCACACTCACAACACTCGCACGCTCACTCGCACGCACACTCACACTCACACACTCGCACGCTCACTCGCCACGCTCACTCGCACGGCGCGGGCGCAGGAAAGAAAAATAATTGTTCGGCTAAACGTTGGAGGGAGGCGAAAGGGACAGCCGGGGGAAAACTTCAAGAGCCATCCATTAAAGAGCCACTGCCTCCAGAAAAGAGCACTTTAAATTGATTGCTTCTGCACAGCCAACACATTCTGACACTTCGCTTATGCGGGGCGGCGGCGGGGCGTGCGGGTTGTAGCGAACAAGTTAAAAGGCCCTTTACGTTCCTTGGGCAGTGACGATGACGACGACGACGACGACGACGACGATGATGATGACAGTCGAAAGGTAGCGAGTGAAGGAGGAAGGAGAGAGAACAGAAGGGGGAGAAAGTGGGGTCCACCGCCAAGCTCCTCCTCCCCGAGTCGTCCCTCCGATAAGCGAGCGAGCGGTAGACACGCGACGCAAGCGGAGTTGATCGTTGACATCGCCCATATTACGCCCACTACTACTGTTGTAGCAGCAGTACAAGGACGGGTGGCCACGAAACGGTGGCTAGGAGATGTTGACTACCTCGCCTGGTGCGCAGGAGGTCGTGGGTTCCATCCCGACCCTGGACGCCTGCTGCTGCTGTATAATTGGAGTTTGCGTGTCTCTCTCTCATCATCATCATCACGGTGGCTAGGAGATGTTGACTACCTCGCCTGGTGTCCTGGAGATTGTGGGTTCGATCACAACCTTGACGCCTGCTGCTGTATATTTGGAGTTTGCGTGTCTCTCTCTCTCATCATCATCACGGTGGCTAGGAGATGTTGACTACCTCGCCTGGTGCGCAGGAGGTCGTGGGTTCGATCCCGACCCTGACGCCTGCTGCTGTATATTTGGAGTTTGCGTGTCTCTCTCTCTCTCATCATCATCACGGTGGCTAGGAGATGTTGACTACCTCGCCTGGTGTGCAGGAGGTCGTGGGTTCGATCCCGACCCTGACGCCTGCTGCTGTATATTTGGAGTTTGCGTGTCTCTCTCTCTCATCATCATCACGGTGACTAGGAGATGTTGACTACCTCGCCCGGTGTACAGGAGGTCGTGGGTTCCGATCCCGACCCTGACGCCTGCTGCTGTATATTTGGAGTTTGCGTGTCTCTCTCTCTCAGGGTCCTCCGGTTTTGCCCCCTCCACATTTTAGAATCAACGTCCACGGCGTTTAAATTACTTCCGATTATTTGGTTCTTTCGGTAAAGTCACGTAGAAGGGAAATAATAAAATAATAATAAAAACAAAACATAATAAAATAATCTCTCACGACGTTTCGGCCACAACGCAAGCAGCCATCCTCAGGTGAGACAGACCTGTTCTTCACCTGAGGACGGCTGCTTGCGTTGTGGCCGAAACGTCGTGAGAATTATTTTATTAGTTTTGTTTTTATTATTATTTTATTATTTCCCTTCTACGTGACTTTACCGAAAGAACCAAGAAGATGAATCCCTGCAGTCGCGAAAGCTTTAAATCGATTATTTGGCCGCTGTGAACGTGCGCTCAACTTGGGGGCCTTCTACCCCGGCACAACGATGAAGACACAATAGCCGCATCGTTTTTAAACACTCACAGCGGGGCGAAGAGCTTCTCGGCTCTTCGGATTTACTCCGGCGTAAAATTAAAATATCCACCCCGCCACCACCCCCCCCCCCCCCTGGCAAAATAATAAATAAATAAAACAAACACCGCGCAAGAGGGGAGGGGGGGGGGGAAGGCAAAACATTTAGCTGCGGGCATATTCTATTAAATTGGATACTTGGAAGTAATTATATTGTGTTTACAAAGACAAAGATCCCCGCCCATGTCCGTGTAGCCTCCACGAGACGAGAGGGGCAAGTGCCGTTATAGCGAGAGACCCTTGAAGGTGGCTAGCACCACCACTCCCGGCCGCCTTTGTCTCCCCAGTGTACGATGTTTACTACACACCGCGCCCTGCTACTCATTTGAGGCCGAGCCGACCTAGGGGGAAGGCCACCAGACCGGTTCGCAGAAGCGTCGCAATCGAAACCCGGGTCAGAGCTGGGTTAGTAGCGCAGCGCCCTAACCGCTACGCCAACCACAAAGATAAAGACAAAGATCCCCCGTATAGCCTTAACAGACTGTAGGGGCAAGTGCTGTTAGCGAGCACCTATGAAGGCCGGCACGGCACACGAGGGGGTGGGTGGCCAGCACCACGCCCGGCCGCCTTTGTCTCCCCAGTGGCGATGTTTACACACCGCACCAGTTAACTCATTTGAGGCTGAGTCGACCACACACACACACACACAGAGACGCGCACACACACGCATACAAACACACACTCTGCACCCAGAAAAAAAAACGATGCCCCTCCACATGAGAAGGACCACCACGGTTCCCCCGCTGTCGATACGCGTCTCACCCAAGCGTAAAATGACATTCGGGATTGCAAGTGCGTGCGTCTGCGTGTGTTTTCCGTGTAGCGGTGCAGCAGCGATTATCGCCGCGCTGCGCTACAAAAAACCAGGCGGTCCGAGTTCGATTCCCCGCACGCGGCCAACATCGGCGACGATTGTCTGAACCGGTCCGGTGGCCTTCCCCTAGGTCGACTCGGCCTCAAACGAGTTAACTGGTGCCGGTGTGGAGTAAACATCGCTAGCACCTGGGGGAGACAAAGGCGGCCGGGCGTGGTGCTGGCCACCCACCCCCCTCGTGTGCCGTGCCGGCCTTCATAGGTGCTACTCGCTGACAGCACTTGTCCCAACAGCCTGTTGAGGCTACACGGGGGATCTTTATCTTTGCTTGAGGTGTGCAAGCACCTAATGGATGGCTGCCACCACCACACCCGGCCGCCTTTGTCTCCCCAGTGCCGATGTATCCACAAGGTACTCACCGCACTCCCGTATCCCCACATTCACATCGCACGCACGACGCACACCCAAAGATAAAGACAAAGATCCCCCGGATAACCTCAACAGACCCCAGTCGGGGGGGGGGGGGGGGGGGGGGTGCAAGTGCCCGCTATGATCGAGCGGCAGCAGCAGCACCTGTGAATCCCGGCCACGTCCACAGACGTAGAACTCGGCACGCAGGCGGGCGTGCGTGGGTGGGTGGGAAAGTGCGTGGGTGGGTAAGTGAGGTGGGTGGGTGGGAAAGTGCGTGGGTGGGTGCGTGGGTACGTGGGTGGGTGCGTGCGTGGGTGGGTAAGTGCGTGCGTGGGTGGGTAAGTGCGTGCGTGGGTGGGTAAGTGCGTGGGGTGGGTGGGAAAGTGCGTGGGTGGGTGGGTAAGTGCGTGGGTGGGTGGGTAAGTGCGTGGGTGGGTGGGTAAGTGAGTGGGTGGGTGGGTAAGTGAGTGGGTGGGTAAGTGAGTGGGTGGGTGGGTAAGTGCGTGCGTGGGTGGGTGGGTAAGTGCGTGGGGTGGGTGGGTAAGTGCGTGGGTGGGGTGGGTAAGTGCGTGGGTACGTGCGTGTGGGTGGGGGGGTAAGTGCGTGGGTGGGTGGGGTAAGTGCGTGGGTGGGTGGGTAAGTGCGTGGGTACGTGCGTGGGTTGGGTGGGTAAGTGCGTGGGTGGGTGGGTAAGTGCGTGGGTGGGTGGGTAAGTGAGTGGGTGGGTGGGTAAGTGCCGTGGGTGGGGTGGGTAAGTGCGTGGGTGGGTGGGTAAGTGAGTGGGTGGGTGGGTAAGTGAGTGGGTGGGTGGGTAAGTGAGTGGGTGGGTGGGTAAGTGAGTGGGTGGGTGGGTAAGTGCGTGGGTGGGTGGGTAAGTGAGTGGGTGAGTGGGTAAGTGCGTGGGTGGGTGGGTAAGTGAGTGGGTGGGTGGGTAAGTGAGTGGGTGGGTGGGGTAAGTGAGTGGGTGGGTGGGTAAGTGAGTGGGTGGGTGGGTAAGTGAGTGGGTGGGTGGGTAAGTGCGTGGGTGGGTTGGTGCGTGAGTGGGTGGGTGGGTACGTGAGTGGGTACGTGGGGTGCGTGGGTGGGTGCGTGGGTGGGTGCGTGAGTGGGTGGGTGGGTACGTGCGTGGGTGGGTGCGTGCGGTGCGTGGGTGGGTGGGTAAGTGCCGTGGGTGGGTTGGTGCGTGGGTGGGTTGGTGCGTGAGTGGGTGGGTGGGTACGTGAGTGGGTGGGGTGGGTACGTGCGTGGGTGAGTGCGTGGGTGAGTGCGTGGGTGGGTGCGTGGGTACGTGGGTGGGTGCGTGGGTACGTGGGGTGGGTGCGTGCGTGGGTGCGTGCGTGGGTGCGTGGGTGGGGTGGGGTGCGTGGTTGCGGTGAACGCGCGCGGTTGGGAGGCCAAACGAGATGCACCTTTCATTGTTGGGGCTCCTCAGGCTGGGAAGGATCTGCCGGAAGCTGGTGTTGCGATCGAGTTTGGGCTGGCTCTTGGTGCGTTTGATGGAACCTTTCAGCCGCTTGCTCAGAAAGCCCTGGGGGGGGGGGGGGAGAGACGCGGAGAGGATGGAGAGAGAGGAGAGACCGGGGGGAGGGGAAAGATCCAGAGATTAATCAACGAGTCATGTCAGGACACGAAGCCCCGTGCCCATAGACTCACACAGAGACCCATAGACTCACACAGAGACCCATAGACTCACACAGAGACCCATAGACTCACAAAGAGACCCATAGACTCACACAGAGACCCATAGACTCACACAGAGACCCATAGACTCACACAGAGACTCATAGACTCACAAAGAGACTCATAGACTCACAAAGAGACTCATAGACTCACACAAAGACCCATAGACTCACACAGAGACCCATAGACTCACACAAAGACCCATAGACTCACACAGAGACCCATAGACTCACACAGAGACCCATAGACTGCACATAGAGACCCATAGACTCACAAAGAGACCCATAGACTCACACAGAGACCCATAGACTCACACAGAGACCCATAGACTCACACAGAGACCCATAGACACACACAGAGACCATAGACTCACACAGAGACCCCATAGACTCACACAGAGACCCATAGACTCACACAGAGACCCCATAGACTCACACAGAGACCCATAGACTCACAGAGACCCATAGACTCACACAGAGACCCATAGACTCACACAGAGACCCATAGACACACACAGAGACCCATAGACTCACACAGAGACCAATAGACTCACACAGAGACCCATAGACTCACACAGAGACTCATAGACTCACACAGAGACCCACAGACTCACACAGAGACCCATAGACTCGCCACAGAGACCCATAGACTCGCACAGAGACCCATAGACTCACACAAGAGACCCATAGACTCACACAGAGACCAAAATAATCATACAGAGACCCAAGACTCACACAGAGACCCATAGACTCACACAGAGACCCATAGACTCACACAGAGACCCATAGACTCACACAGAGACCCGTAGACTCACACAGAGACCAAAATAATCACACAAAGCCTCCCAGACTCACAATTTCTGGGGTTCACACGCAGTGCCGAGTAAGCCAACGACCTAACAAGATAAAAAAATAAAAACGTAATACGTGCCATAAAGCGGCACACCGAAGTGATTAACGCGCGAAATTTATTTTTTTTACCCGCGTGTCTTCTCTGAAGGAGGCCGATTGCCCGAAACGTCGGCGATTATTTTTGTCTGTTACGAGGAGTGCCCCCGTGGGGTCCCGCTCGCAACGCAGCGGCGGGGATGGCGATCAGCGGTGTATTTTTAGATGAAAGGGGGGGGGCAGGGGGGCACGAGGAAGGGGGGGGGGGCGCTGGGGGGCCGGGGGGGGGGCAGAGATAAGTAAGGGCTCTCAGAGAGCGAGAGAGCGAGAGACTAAAACAAATCTCTTAAGAGAGGCGCCACAGAAGCGCGTCCCTGGCAGAATGAGATTCGTATCGGAACTACCTTCAAGAATAAAAACATCAAACGCCCAGATGCCGAACTGGGGCGAGGGAGGGGGTGCGGGGGGAGGGGCAAGGGGGGGGGGGTGCAGGGGGGAGGGGGGGGTGCAACGGGGGGGTGTAAGAGGGGGGGTGTAAGGGGAGGGGGTGCAAGGGGGGGTGCAAGGGGGGGGGGGGTGCAAGGGGGGGGTTGTAAGGGGGGGGGTGGCAGGGGGGGGTGGCAAGGGGGGGGTGCAAGGGGGGGGGGGGTGCAAGGGGGGGGGGGGGGGGGGGTGCAAGGGGGGGGGGGGTGCAAAGGGGGGGGGGGGTGCAAGGGGGGGGGGGGTGCAAGGGGGGGTGCATTTCCTGAGAGGGGAAGAGAGAGAGAGGATGCGAGGGGGGCTGACGTGGGTAACAAAGGCAAAGATCCCCCGTATAGCCTGCACGGGACTGCTGGGGCAAGTGCTGTTATCGCCCGCAGGCATGTACAAATACAAAGACCCCCCCCCCCCCCGTATCGCCTTTACAAACTGTTGGGGCAAATGTTGTTAATCTCGCAAAACACAAAGACAAAGATCGCCCGTATAGCCTTAACGGAGTGTTGGGGGCAAGTGCTGATAGCGAGCACCTATGAAGGCCGCTGTGTGTGTGTGTGACGCTCACGAAGACAAACAAACACCCGGGGCAGCCCCCCCCCTCCCCCAACGCGGTAAGTGCCGTGGCTCAGAGATGTTGACTACCTCGCCTGGTGTACAGGAGGTCGTGGGTTCGATCACAACCCTGACGCCTGCTGCTGTATATTTGGAGTTTGCGTGTCTCTCTCTCTCTCTCATCATCACGGTGGCTAGGAGATGTTAACTACCTCGCCTGGTGTGCAGGAGGTCGTGGGTTCGATCCCGACCCTGACGCCTGCTGCTGTATATTTGGAGTTTGCGTGTCTCTCTCTCTCTCTCATCATCACGGTGGCTAGGAGAAGTTAACTACCTCGTCTGGTGTGCAGGAGGTAGTGGGTTCGATCTCGACCCTGACGCCTGCTGCTGTATATTTGGAGTTTGCGTGTCTCTCTCTCATCATCATCACGGTGGCTAGGAGATGTTGACTACCTCGCCTGGTGTGCAGGAGGTCGTGGGTTCGATCCCGACCCTGACGCCTGCTGCTGTATATTTGGAGTCTGCGTGTCTCTCTCTATCTCCCCGTGGTCGCGTGGATTTTTGTCCGGGTCTTCCGGCTTTTCTCCTCCACATTTAGAATCAACATCGTCGCGCGTTCAGAGGATTCAGCTGTTATAAATGTCCACGTGATGATGGTGACGATGAGCCACTCTCGTTGAGCTATCGTTTGTAATAGCCAGGTGGTCGCTTCTGAAACAGAGCTACGTGGTAGCTCAGTGGAGCCTTACCTGGTCAAATAAAAAAAAATCGTTTAGTCAAGTCGATGAAGGCCCAATTTGAGGCCGAGTCGACCTAGGGGAGGCCCAGGACCGAGTCAGATAATCGTCCCGGGCGTTGGCCGTGAGCGGGAATCGAACCCGGGTCGCCGGGTTCACAGCGCAGCGTAGCGCTAACCCGCTACACCACCGCTCCCCACTCACATACATACACGCACGCACACATACATACACACACAACAACCGCCATTCGCCACCACGACGCTTGTGCCAGGCCATGTGCACCTTGAGGCCACGTGAAGTGTCGAACGCCCGCTGGCAGGAGGTCACGGGGCAGACCCAGCAGGTGCCACGGGTCGATTGACCCGAGATGACCGAGATGACCGAGATGACTGGCTGATGCATCCACCTGTGCCCCCTACTGTGCCAACTTGCTGTGCTTTAGCCACCCGGCGCTCCGCTTGTTGTATGTGAGCGTCGCTCCTCCTCCCTCTGTTGTTGTTGGAGGACGACTGCCTCCAACTGCCCAGTAGGCATCCTTCACGAGCCTCCTCCACAGAGGCCGATCTTGACACCGCTCGCTGGTACCAGTCATCGGCAAGTCCACTCAGCTCCACGTCCTCCTGTACCACATCACTCCATCTCTTCTCTAGCCCGTACCGCCACCAGTTTAGCCCCCCTCGATCCAGCCAAACAAAAGCTGTTTAGGCATGCGGTGGCTGGGCATGCGGGCTACATGACCCAGCCAATGCAGCCTTGCCTGCCGGAGGAGCTCACCAATGGGACTTTGCTCAGATGTTTCAAGGATTTGTGAGCTCCTCACACAATCCAGCCTGGTTAAACCCAGGATGGATCGTAGGCAGGCCAGCCTAAATGTTTCTAACCGGCTAAGATGCTCCATTAGGGGGGGGTCCACGTTTCGCAAGCGTAGAGAAGGGAGGGAATGACTGTGGCCGAGAAGACCTGAAGCTTCGTGCGGAGCGACAAGACCAGGTAGCTTCCACACAGCGTTACGCAACCGATGAAAAGATATTGCCCGCTCGACTGATTCGGAGTGAGACCTCTGCTGTTAAACTGGAGCCGGTCATGAACACACTGCCCAGGTATGGGAAACTCTCCACTCTCTCCACAACTGCCCCCATCACCGATTGGGAGTTTGTGGGGGTGGAATGTCCGATGGTACAAAATACCCAGGCAGGTGCTTAGTTTTGGTGGGGCTGATGGTAAGGCCCCACCTCTTAGTGGCACGCTCCAGTCTCAGCAGCAGCAGCATCTCCAACTCCTCCTCTGAATGAGCAGCAATTACCAAATCATCGGCATACATAACGTGGTTGACCAATAGGGAGCCATCCCTTGACCGCACCCGGGCATCGATCAGCCTCCCATTACATCTGTACCAAATGGAAATTCCCCCGGTACAGCTACTGAAGGCTTCACGAACTACGTGGTCAAAACAGATGTTACAGTCGTGGTTGAGTGGTAATTCATTTAAGGTGGAGGGGTCACCAGCCCCTCGCACCCATCCAGAGCCCCCGTTTAGCCGCTGTGGTGGTCACAGGACGCCATGAGGGGAGAGAGGGCCAATCGGAATTGGCCCTCTCTCCCCCCCCCCCCACAGCACTGTCCACGACAGTGCTAGGGGGTTGTTACACACACAAAGATAAAGATCCCCCGTATAGCCTTAACAGACTGTAGGGGCAAGTGCTGTTAGCGAGCACCTATGAAGTCCGGAACGGCACACGAGGGGGGTGGGTGGCCAGCACCACGCCCCGACCGCCTTTGTCTCCCCAGTGGCGATGTTTACACACCGCACCAGGTACTCATTTCAGGCTGAGTCGACCTAGGGGAGGCCCAGGACCGGTTCAGATAATCGTCACCGGTGGAATTGGCCGTGAGCGGGAATCGAACCGGGGTCGCCGGGTTCGTAGCGCAGCGTAGCGCTAACCGCTGCACCACCGCTCCCCATTCAAGCGCACACGCGCGCGCGCAAGCGGACACACGCGTGTCCACTTCGGACTGAAGGGCGATCCTGTTGCCTGGCGACGGCTGACGGCCTGTGGCGATCAGCGAGAGAGAGACAGAGAGAGAGAGACACCGCAAACTCCAAATCAGTATTTCCGCCCCTCCGATTAACACGCTTGGCTACGTACGGTGCGAAAGAAGTTTTCAACGTACGTGAGTTCTACAGGCTGTTGGGGCATTGAAAAAATATAATACTCCGATTGGTGCTCCTGCTGTTGTGGAGTGACTCATGCAGCCAGCTATTGGCTGCAGGGTTTTGGTAGTACATGTTGTTTATGGTCATTTATTGTGAAAATTCTGTCACAGTTCCTATGATCACTGTTTCAGTGGGTTCATGGCTTTATTTTGGTGATTTTGAAAAAGTGTATTGGTTTAGCCATGTTTGTGTTGTTGTAGTACAGAGTTAGACTGGTGGCCTTAATCTAAGTTGTCTTGTGGTTTCGATTTGAAGCTTTCGTGACTGCAGGGATTCATCTTCTTGGTTCTTTAGGAAAAAGTCACGTAGAAGGGAAATGTGGCCGAAAACGTCGTGAGAATTATTTTTATTATGTTTTATTTTTTATTATTGTATTATCTCCATTCTACGTGACTTTACCGAAAGAACCAAGAAGATGTCTTGTGGTTGTTGTTGGTTGTTTGAGTTGCATCCCACTGGGATTTTTGCACACAGCGTTGATGTACGGTGATTTTTTT
Organism: Lampetra planeri; assembly: GCF_965212315.1. NCBI lineage: Eukaryota > Metazoa > Chordata > Hyperoartia > Petromyzontiformes > Petromyzontidae > Lampetra > Lampetra planeri. Next base: position 3,043 of record NW_027615423.1, on the reverse strand, counting down.
TTTCTGCAATATTTTGCTGACTTTTCTTGGATTTTCTGTTTGCACTCAGTTACATATAGTCACTTTAAGATGATTTTTGTTCATGTTCTTCGCGTGAGGACGGCTGCTTTGCGTTGTGGCCGAAACGTCGTGAGAATTGTATTTTATTATGTTTTTATTTTTATTATTTTATTATTTCCCTTCTACGTGACTTTACCGAAAGAACCAAGAAGATGAATCCCTGCAGTCACGAAAGCTTTAAATCGAAATGTTATTTTTATTATGTTTTAAGAAAAAATTATTTTATTATTTCCATTCTACGCGACTTTACCGAAAGAACCAAGAAGATGAATCCCTGCAGTCACGAAAGCTTTAAATCGAAATAAAAAAACATTTTATCATCCCACCAGGTCAAGAGCCCACAACCGAGATGCTGGCTCTTTAACAAATCTATCAGCAACCTGGCCACACGTGACGGCTCATCACAGGGCCTGATGTCATCGCCCACGCTCGGCAATTCACAGCAGCGGTCAAATAATCTGAAGGCGAGTCGATTCTAAATGTGGAGGGGGAGGATGGGGGCAAGACTGCAGGGGCAGAGATCGATGCGACGCTAGAACGACCACAGACAAAGAGGGAGAGAGAGAAAACACGCAGATTCCAAATGTGCAACGGGGCAGGCATCACCAGGGTCTGAGATCGAACCCAAGTTCTCTGCTGCAGAGTATGAACCCAGATGACGATCAACGCTCCGATCAACGCTACGATCAACGCTACGATCAACGCCTCGATCAACGCTACGATCAACGCTACGATCAACGCCACGATCAACGCCCCCGATCAACGCTACGATCAACGCTACGATCAATGCTCCGATCAACGCTACGATCAACGCCCCCGATCAACGCCACGATCAACGCTACGATCAACGCCACGATCAACGCCCCGATCAACGCTACGATCAACGCTACGATCAATGCTCCGATCAACGCTACGATCAACGCCCCGATCAACGCCACGATCAACGCTCCGATCAACGCTACGATCAACGCCACGATCAACGCTACGATCAACGCCACGATCAACGCTCCGATCAACGCTGCCGATCAACGCTCCGATCAACGCCACGATCAACGCCACGATCAACGCTCCGATCAACGCCACGATCAACGCTACGATCAACGCTACGATCAACGCTCCGATCAACGCTCCGATCAACGCTCCGATCAACGCTCCGATCAACGCTACGATCAACGCGTCCGATCAACGCTCCGATCAACGCCCCCGATCAACGCCACGATCAACGCCACGATCAACGCCCCGATCAACGCCACGATCAACGCCACGATCAACGCCACGATCAACGCTCCGATCAACGCTCCGATCAACGCTCCGATCAACGCCACGATCAACGCCACGATCAACGCCACGATCAACGCCACGATCAACGCCACGATCAACGCCCACGATCAACGCTCCGATCAACGCTCCGATCAACGCTCCGATCAACGCCACGATCAACGCCACGATCAACGCCCCGATCAACGCTCCGATCAAACGCTCCGATCAACGCTACGATCAACGCGACGATCAACGCTCCGATCAACGCTCCGATCAACGCCACGATCAACGTGACGACCACCACGGGAAGAGAGAGAACACGAGCGGATTCCAAAATGTACAACGGGGCAGGCATCGCCAGGGTCCGTGATCGAACCCCACGGCCGTCCTGCGCACCAGGCGAGGGAGGGAAAACATTCTCCCCCTGCCACCGTGGGATCAGGGCCACACAGAGGGAGATCACTTTGTGTCCCACTCACTCCATCATCTCTGCTCCCACCACCCGCAACGAGACATCCAATTACCTCGCTGCTAAAAACAAGGAGCGTCGTTAAGGAGTTAACGACGCTCTAATAACCCCCGGCCTACGATTGTACGGCGCGTGCATGCGCACGCACGCACGCGCGCGCGCGCGCGCACGTGGAAATTCGCACGGCGAATTTACGACGCAAACACTGGGGGGGGGGGCGGGGCGCGGGGGGCTGACGCTCGATGGGTGCTGTTTGCGGCTGGCCGCTTGGCGTTTCACGGCCTTTGTGTGTGGGGGGGGGGGGTGTGGGTGGGGGGGGAGTGGGGGGGGGTGTGTGGGGGTGTGGGGGGGGGTGTGTGGGGGGGTGGGTGTGGGGGGGGGGGTGTGTGTGGGGGGGGGTGTTTTGGGAGCCCCGCTGTGCTCAGAATCCGCGCAGTGACAGAAAAACTAAAATAGAAAAAGATGAAATCCCAAACTGGGTCTCCGGCGGTGCTTGCGCCGCGGGCACCCTCGTTATCGCTTCTGCTGCTGTGGTGGCGGTGGTGGTGGTGGCGGCGGTGGGTGGTGGCGGAGGTGGTGGAGGCGGAGGTGGCGGTGGTGCGGAGGTGGTGGAGGTGGCGGTGGTGGCGGTGGTGGAGGTGGTGGTGGCGGTGGTGGAGGTGGGTGGTGGTGGTGGTGGTGGTGGTGGCGGAGGTGGTGGTGGTGGTGGTGGTGGCGGCGGTCGGTGGCGGTGGTGGTGGTGGTGGTGGTGGCGGAGGTGGTGGAGGTGGCGGTGGTGGTGGTGGTGGCGGTGGTGGTGGTGGTGGTTGGTGGCGGCGGTGGTGGTGGCGGTGGTGGTGGTGGTGGTGGCGGAGGTGGTGGAGGTGGCGGTGGTGGTGGTCGGTGGCGGCGGTGGTGGTGGTGGTGGCGGCGGTGGTGGTGGTGGTGGCGGCGGTGGTGGTGGTGGTGGCGGTGGTGGTGGTGGTGGTGGTCGCGGTGGTGGTCGGAGGTGGTGGAGGTGGTGGTGGAGGTGGTGGTGTGGCGGCAGTGGTGGTGGAGGTGGCGGTGGTGGTGGCGGTGGTGGTGGTGGTGGCGGCGGTGGTGGTGGTGGTGGCGGAGTGGTGGTGGAGGTGGCGGTGGTGTCGGTGGTGGTGGTGGGTGGCGGCGGTGGTGGTGGTGGCGGTGGTGGTAGTGGCGGAGGTGGTGGAGGGTGGCGGTGGTGGGCGGTGGTGGTGGCGGCGGCCGGTGGTCGGCGGCGGCCGGTGGTGGTGGGGG
>NW_027615422.1:0-43872 GCF_965212315.1 Lampetra planeri | reverse complement strand
TGACGATGTTGACGATGTTGATGATGATGTTGTTGATGATGATGTTGATGATGTTGATGATGATGTTGATGATGTTGATGATGATGTTGATGATGTTGATGATGTTGATGATGATGTTGATGATGATGTTGATGATGTTGATGATGATGTTGATGATGATGTTGATGTTGATGATGATGTTGATGATGATGACGATGTTGACGATGTTGATGATGATGTTGTTGATGATGATGTTGATGATGTTGATGATGTTGATGTTGACGATGTTGATGATGTTGATGATGATGTTGATGATGTTGATGATGATGTTGATGATGATGTTATCATCTACAACATCATCGTCTTCAGGTGAAGAAACAGGTTATTTATTTTATTATTTCCCTTCTACGTGACTTTACCGAAATAACCAAGAAGATGAATTTATTTTGTATTATTTTTATTATTTTATTATGTTTTATTTTATTATTTTATGTTTTATTTTATTATGTATTATTTTTATTATGTTTTATTTTTATTATTTTATTATGTTTTAATTTATTATTTTATGTTTTATTTTATTATGTTTTATTTTTATTATTTTATTATGTTTTAATTTATTTTATAATGTTTTATTTTATTATTTTATTACTTCCCTTCTACGTGACGACTTTACCGAAAGAACCAAGAAGATGAATCCCTGCTGCTGCAGTCACGCAAGAAGCTTTACATCGAAAGAGAGAAAATAAACATTTAATTAAATAAAATATATTTATTTTTTTCTCTTCCGCCTGCGATCGAAACGTCGTGGGTTTTTTGGTTTTATTTGAAATTGTATGTTTATTTATATTTTTATTTATAATTAGATTTTTTATGGTATTTTTGTTGTAATTTTATTTAACTTTTAATTGTATTTTTGAATTTTTAGTTATAATTAGATTTTAATTATAATTGTATTTTTTATTTTATGTTATAATTTTATTTTACTTTTAATTTAATTATAAATAGTATTTGAATAGTATTTTTCATTGTATTTGATGTTTATTTAAAAAAAAAATTTGATATTTCTTGTTGTAATAAAATGTTTATTTTAAATTTTATTCATAATTACGTTTATAATTTTATTTTTAATGTAACTTTTATTTTAACTTTATTTCTATTTTCTATCCACGTGACTTTACCGAAAGATTAAAAAAAAACATGAATTCCTGCAATCACGAAAGCTTTAAGTCAAAATAGTTGTCGTTTTTTGTTGTTTGCTTGTTGTAGATTACCCATTGGCCGATGACGCACTTATTTATTTATTTTAAAAATCCGCCTTCCGATTGGCCGGCGGGCCAACTGCCTCCGCGGGGAATCCTTCGCTCTGATTGGCCGCGGGGACGATGGGCGGGGGCCAGGGATCCTTCGCTCCGATTGGCTGCGGGGACGATGGGCGGGGCCAGGGATCCTTCGCTCCGATTGGCTGCGGGGACGATGGGCGGGGCCAGGGATCCTTCGCTCCGATTGGCTGCGGGGGACGATGGGCGGGGCCAGGGATCCTTCGCTCCGATTGGCTGCGGGGACGATGGGCGGGGCCAGGGATCCTTCGCTCCGATTGGCTGCGGGGACGATGGGCGGGGCCAGGGATCCTTCGCTCCGATTGGCCGAGGAGGTGGCGGGCGCCTCGGGAGGCCGGCTCTGATTGGTCGATCCGTCGGCGCCGAGGAAGCCCTCCCAGCCCTTGATTCGCTCGTCACGCTCTCGGCTTGTCTCCTCCACCTGCAACGTCAACAACGTCAACAACGTCAACGACGTCAACAACGTCAACAACATCAACAACAACAACAGCAACATCGACAACAACATCGACAACAACGTCATCAACAACGACGTCAACAACGTCAACAACAACGTCAACAACGTCAACAACATCAACAACAATATCACCAACATCGACAACATCAACAACAACGACGTCAACAACGTCAACAACATCAACAACAACGTCAACAACATCAACAACAACGTCAACAACGACAACGTCAACAACGTCAACAACGACGACAACAACAACAACGTCAACAACAGCAACAACAGCAACAACAATATCACCAACATCGACAACATCAACAACAACGTCAGCAACGTCAACAACATCATCAACATCAACACCACCGACCCATCCACCCACCCACTCACCCACTCACTCACCTACTCACCCACTCACTCACCTACTCACCCACCCACCCACTCACCTACTCACCCACCCACCCACTCACCCACTCACTCACCTACTCACCCACCCACCCACTCACCTACTCACCCACCCACCCACTCACCCACCCACTCACTCACCTACTCACCCACCCACCCACTCACCCACCCACCCACTCACCCACCGATTCACTCACTCACCCACCCACCCACTCACCCACCCACCCACTCACTCACCTACTCACCCACCCACCCACCCACCCACTCACTCACTCACTCACCCACCCACCCACCCACTCACTCACCTACTCACCCACCCACTCACCCACCCACCCACTCACTCACTCACCCACCCACCCACCCACTCACTCACCTACTCACCCACCCACTCACCCACCCACCCACCCACTCACTCACTCACCCACTCACTCACCCACCCACCCACTCACCCATCCACTCACTCACCTACTCACCCACCCACCCACCCACTCACTCACTCACTCACCCACCCACCCACTCACTCACCCACTCACCCACCCACTCACCCACCCACTCACCCACCCACTCACTCACTCACTCACTCACTCACCCACCCACCCACCCACCCACCCACTCACCTACTCACCCACCCACTCACCCACCCACCCACTCACTCACTCACTCACCTACTCACCCACCCACCCACTCACCCACCGATTCACTCACTCACCCACCCACCCACTCACCGACCCACCGATTCACTCACCCACTCACTCACCCACTCACTCACTCACCCACCCACCCACTCACCCACTCACTCACCTACTCACCCACTCACTCACCTACTCACCCACCCACCCACTCACCTACTCACCCACCCCACCCACTCACCCACTCACTCACCTACTCACCCACCCACCCACTCACCTACTCACCCACCCACCCACTCACCCACCCACTCACTCACCTACTCACCCACCCACCCACTCACCCACCCACCCACTCACCCACCGATTCACTCACTCACCCACCCACCCACTCACCCACCCACCCACTCACTCACCTACTCACCCACCCACCCACCCACTCACTCACTCACTCACCCACCCACCCACCCACTCACTCACCTACTCACCCACCCACTCACCCACCCACCCACTCACTCACTCACCCACCCACCCACTCACTCACCTACTCACCCACCCACTCACCCACCCCACCCACCCACTCACTCACTCACCCACTCACTCACCCACCCACCCACTCACCCATCCACTCACTCACCTACTCACCCACCCACCCACCCACCCACTCACTCACTCACTCACCCACCCACCCACTCACTCACCCACTCACCCACCCACTCACCCACCCACTCACCCACCCACTCACTCACTCACTCACCCACCCACCCACCCACACACTCACCTACTCACCCACCCACTCACCCACCCACCCACTCACTCACTCACCTACTCACCCACCCACCCACTCACCCACCGATTCACTCACTCACCCACCCACCCACTCACCGACCCACCGATTCACTCACCCACTCACTCACTCACCCACTCACTCACTCACCCACCCACCCACTCACCCACTCACTCACCTACTCACCCACTCACCCACCGATTCACTCACCCACCCACCCACCCACCCACCCACCCACTCACCTACTCACCCACCCACTCACCCACCCACCCACTCACTCACCCACCCACCCACCCACTCACCCACCCACCCACTCACTCACCCACCCACCCACTCACTCACCCACCCACCCACCCACCCACTCACCTACTCACCCACCCACCCACTCACCCACCGATTCACTCACCCACTCACTCACCTACTCACCCACTCACTCACCCACCCACCCACTCACTCACCTACTCACCCACCCACCCACCCACTCACTCACCTACTCACCCACCCACCCACTCACCCACCGATTCACCCACCCACCCACCCACCCACCCACTCACCTACTCACCCACCCACCCACCCACTCACCCACTCACCCACTCACCTACTCACCCACCCACCCACTCACCCACCGATTCACTCACTCACCCACCCACCCACTCACCCACCCACCCACTCACCTACTCACCCACCCACCCACTCACCCACCCACCCACTCACCCACTCACCCACTCACCCACTCACCTACTCACCCACCCACCCACTCACCCACTCACTCACCTACTCACCCACCCACCCACTCACCTACTCACCCACCCACCCACTCACCCACCCACTCACTCACCTACTCACCCACCCACCCACTCACCCACCCACCCACTCACCCACCGATTCACTCACTCACCCACCCACCCACTCACCCACCCACCCACTCACTCACCTACTCACCCACCCACCCACCCACCCACTCACTCACTCACTCACCCACCCACCCACCCACTCACTCACCTACTCACCCACCCACTCACCCACCCACCCACTCACTCACTCACCCACCCACCCACCCACTCACTCACCTACTCACCCACCCACTCACCCACCCACCCACCCACTCACTCACTCACCCACTCACTCACCCACCCACCCACTCACCCATCCACTCACTCACCTACTCACCCACCCACCCACCCACCCACTCACTCACTCACCCACCCACCCACTCACTCACCCACTCACCCACCCACTCACCCACCCACTCACCCACCCACTCACTCACTCACTCACTCACCCACCCACCCACCCACCCACCCACTCACCTACTCACCCACCCACTCACCCACCCACCCACTCACTCACTCACTCACCTACTCACCCACCCACCCACTCACCCACCGATTCACTCACTCACCCACCCACCCACTCACCGACCCACCGATTCACTCACCCACTCACTCACCCACTCACTCACTCACCCACCCACCCACTCACCCACTCACTCACCTACTCACCCACTCACTCACCTACTCACCCACCCACCCACTCACCTACTCACCCACCCACCCACTCACCCACTCACTCACCTACTCACCCACCCACCCACTCACCTACTCACCCACCCACCCACTCACCCACCCACTCACTCACCTACTCACCCACCCACCCACTCACCCACCCACCCACTCACCCACCGATTCACTCACTCACCCACCCACCCACTCACCCACCCACCCACTCACTCACCTACTCACCCACCCACCCACCCACTCACTCACTCACTCACCCACCCACCCACCCACTCACTCACCTACTCACCCACCCACTCACCCACCCACCCACTCACTCACTCACCCACCCACCCACTCACTCACCTACTCACCCACCCACTCACCCACCCACCCACCCACTCACTCACTCACCCACTCACTCACTCACCCACCCACCCACTCACCCATCCACTCACTCACCTACTCACCCACCCACCCACCCACCCACTCACTCACTCACCCACCCACCCACTCACTCACCCACTCACCCACCCACTCACCCACCCACTCACCCACCCACTCACTCACTCACTCACCCACCCACCCACCCACACACTCACCTACTCACCCACCCACTCACCCACCCACCCACTCACTCACTCACCTACTCACCCACCCACCCACTCACCCACCGATTCACTCACTCACCCACCCACCCACTCACCGACCCACCGATTCACTCACCCACTCACTCACTCACCCACTCACTCACTCACCCACCCACCCACTCACCCACTCACTCACCTACTCACCCACTCACCCACCGATTCACTCACCCACCCACCCACCCACCCACCCACTCACCTACTCACCCACCCACTCACCCACCCACCCACTCACTCACCCACCCACCCACCCACTCACTCACCCACCCACCCACTCACTCACCCACCCACCCACTCACTCACCCACCCACCCACCCACTCACCTACTCACCCACCCACCCACTCACCCACCGATTCACTCACCCACTCACTCACCTACTCACCCACTCACTCACCCACCCACCCACTCACTCACCTACTCACCCACCCACCCACCCACTCACTCACCTACTCACCCACCCACCCACTCACCCACCGATTCACCCACCCACCCACCCACCCACCCACTCACCTACTCACCCACCCACCCACCCACTCACCCACTCACCCACTCACCTACTCACCCACCCACCCACTCACCCACCGATTCACTCACTCACCCACCCACCCACTCACCCACCCACCCACTCACCTACTCACCCACCCACCCACTCACCCACCCACCCACTCACCCACTCACCCACTCACCCACTCACCCACTCACCCACTCACCCCACCCACCACTCACCCACCGATTCACTCACTCACCCACCGATTCACTCACTCACCCACTCACCCACCCACCCACTCACCCACCCACCCACTCACCCACCCACCCACTCACCCACCCACCCACTCACCCACCCACCCACCCCACCCACCCACCCACTCACCCACACCCACCCACACACACCCACCCACCCACCCACTCACCCACTCACCCACCCACCCACTCACCCACCCACCCACTCACCCACACCCACCCACACACACCCACCCGCTCACCCCACTCACCCGCTCACCCACCCACCCGCTCACCCACCCACCCGCTCACCCACCCACCCACCCACTCACCCACCCACTCACTCACTCACCCACTCACTCACCCACCCACTCACCCACCCACCCACTCACCCACCCACCCGCTCACCCACCCACCCACCCACTCACTCACTCACCCACTCACTCACCCACTCACCCACTCACCCACTCACCCACCCACCCACTCACCCACCGATTCACTCACTCACCCACCGATTCACTCACTCACCCACTCACCCACCCACCCACTCACCCACCCACCCACTCACCCACCCACCCACTCACCCACCCACCCACTCACCCACCCACCCACCCACCCACCCACCCACCCACTCACCCACACCCACCCACACACACCCACCCACCCACCCACTCACCCACTCACCCACCCACCCACTCACCCACCCACCCACTCACCCACACCCACCCACACACACCCACCCGCTCACCCACTCACCCGCTCACCCACCCACCCGCTCACCCACCCACCCGCTCACCCACCCACCCACCCACTCACCCACCCACTCACCCACCCACCCACTCACCCACCCACCCACCCACCTGGTAATCTGTAACTCCATCCCAGGTCTCCGCCTGGAGCTGCCTCCCGCCGAACCAGCGTCCGTGCAGTGCGGCCACACAGCCGTCTGCCTCCTCAGCCTCGCGGAACGAGACGGACGCAACTCCGTCTGGGTGTCTCTGAGAGACACGGAGAGACACGGAGAGACACAGAGAGACACGGAGAGACACAGAGTGAGACACGGAGAAACACGGAGAGACACGGGGAGACACAGAGAGACACGGGGAGACACGCAGCCGTCTGCCTCCTCAGCCTCGCGGAACGAGACGGACGCAACTCCGTCTGGGTGTCTCTGAGAGACGCGGAGAGACACGGGGAGACACGGAGAGACACGGAGAGTGAGACACGGAGAGACACGGGGAGTGAGACACGGGGAGACACGGAGAGACACGGAGAGACACAGAGTGAGACACGGAGAGACACAGAGAGACACGGAGAGACACGGAGAAACACGGAGAGACACGGGGAGACACAGAGAGACACGGAGAGACACGGAGAGACACGGGGAGACACGGAGAGACACGGGGAGACACGGAGAGACACGGAGAGACACAGAGAGACACGGGGAGACACGGGGAGACACGGGGAGACACGGGGAGACACGGAGAGACACGGAGAGACACGGAGAGACACGGGGAGTGAGACACGGGGAGTGAGACACGGGGAGTGAGACACGGGGAGTGAGACACGGGGAGTGAGACACGGGGAGTGAGACACGGGGAGTGAGACACGGGGAGTGAGACACGGGGAGACACGGGGAGTGAGACACGGGGAGACACGGAGAGACACGGAGAGACACGGAGAGACACGGGGAGTGAGACACGGGGAGTGAGACACGGGGAGTGAGACACGGGGAGTGAGACACGGGGAGTGAGACACGGGGAGACACGGAGAGACACGGGGAGACACGGAGAGTGAGACACGGGGAGACACGGGGAGACACGGGGAGACACAGAGAGACACGGGGAGACACAGAGAGACACGGAGAGACACGGGGAGACACGGGGAGACACAGAGAGACACGGGAGACACGGGAGACACGGAGAGACACGGAGAGACACGGGGAGACACGGGGAGACACGGGGAGACACGGAGAGACACGGAGAGACACGGGGAGACACGGGGAGACACGGGGAGACACGGGGAGACACGGGGAGACACGGGGAGACACGGGGAGACACGGGGAGACACGGAGAGACACGGGGAGACACGGGGAGACACGGAGAGACACGGAGAGACACGGGGAGACACGGGGAGACACGGAGAGACACGGGGAGACACGGGGAGAGAGACACGGGGAGACACGGAGAGACACGGGGAGACACGGAGAGACACGGGGAGACACGGGGAGAGAGACACGGGGAGACACGGGGAGAGAGACACGGGGAGACACGGAGAGACACGGAGAGACACGGGGAGACACGGAGAGACACGGGGAGACACAGAGAGACACGGGGAGACACGGAGAGACACGGGGAGACACGGGGAGACACGGGGAGACACGGGGAGACACGGGGAGACACGGGGAGACACGGGGAGACACGGGGAGACACGGAGAGACACGGGGAGACACGGAGAGACACGGGGAGACACGGGGAGACACGGGGAGACACGGGGAGACACGGGGAGACACGGAGAGACACGGAGAGACACGGGGAGACACGGGGAGACACGGGGAGACACGGGGAGACACGGGGAGACACGGAGAGACACGGGGAGACACGGAAAGACACGGAGAGACACGGAGAGACACGGAGAGACACGGAGAGACACGGGGAGACACGGGGAGACACGGGAGACACGGGAGACACGGGGAGACACGGAGGGACACGGGGAGACACAGGGTGAGACACGGGGTGAGACACGGGGTGAGACACGGGGTGAGACACGGAGAGACACGGGGAGACACGGGGAGACACGGGGAGACACGGGGAGACACGGGGAGAGACGGGGAGACACGGGGAGACACGGGGAGACACGGGGAGACACGGGGAGACACGGGGAGACACGGGGAGACACGGAGGGACACGGGGAGAGACGGGGAGACACGGGGAGACACGGGGAGAGACGGGGAGACACGGGGAGACACGGAGAGACACGGGGAGACACGGGGAGACACGGGGAGACACGGGGAGACACGGGGAGACACGGGGAGACACGGGGAGACACGGGGAGACACGGAGGGACACGGGGAGAGACGGGGAGACACGGGGAGACACGGAGAGACACGGGGAGACACGGAGAGACACGGGGAGACACGGGGAGACACGGAGAGACACGGGGAGACACGGAGAGACACGGGGAGACACGGGGAGACACGGGGAGACACGGAGAAACACGGGGAGACACGGGGAGAGAGACACAGAGAGACACGGGGAGACACGGGGAGACACGGGGAGACACGGAGAGACACGGGGAGACACGGGGAGACACGGGGAGAGAGACACAGAGAGACACGGGGAGACACGGGGAGACACGGGGAGACACGGGGAGACACGGAGAGACACGGGGAGACACGGGGAGACACGGGGAGACACGGAGAGACACGGGGAGACACGGAGAGACACGGGGAGACACGGAGAGACACGGGGAGACACGGGGAGACACGGAGAGACACGGGGAGACACGGGGAGACACGGGGAGACACGGGGAGACACGGGGAGACACGGAGAGACACGGGGAGAGAGACACAGAGAGACACGGGGAGACACGGGGAGACACGGGGAGACACGGGGAGACACGGAGAGACACGGGGAGACACGGGGAGACACGGGGAGACACGGAGAGACACGGGGAGACACGGGGAGACACGGGGAGGCACGGGGAGACACGGGGAGACACGGAGAGACACGGGGAGACACGGGGAGAGAGACACAGAGAGACACGGGGAGACACGGGGAGACACGGGGAGACACGGGGAGACACGGAGAGACACGGAGAGACACGGAGAGACACGGAGAGACACGGAGAGACGCGGAGAGACACGGAGAGACGCGGAGAGACACGGGGAGACACGGAGAGACACGGAGAGACACGGAGAGACGCGGAGAGACGCGGAGAGACACGGAGAGACACGGAGAGACACGGAGAGACGCGGAGAGACACGGAGAGACACGGAGAGACACGGGGAGACACGGAGAGACACGGAGAGACGCGGAGAGACACGGGGAGACACGGGGAGACACGGGGAGACACGGAGAGACACGGAGAGACACGGGGAGACACGGGGAGACACGGAGAGACACGGAGAGACACGGGGAGACACGGAGAGACACGGAGAGACGCGGAGAGACACGGGGAGACACGGGGAGACACGGGGAGACACGGAGAGACACGGAGAGACACGGGGAGACACGGGGAGACACGGGGAGACACGGGGAGACACGGAGAGACACGGGGAGACACGGGGAGACACGGAGAGACGCGGAGAGACACGGGGAGACACGGGGAGACACGGAGAGACACGGGGAGACACGGAGAGACACGGGGAGACACGGGGAGACACGGGGAGACACGGGGAGACACGGGGAGACACGGGGAGACACGGGGAGACACGGGGAGACACGGGGAGACACGGAGAGAGAGACACGGAGAGACACGGGGAGACACGGGGAGACACGGGGAGACACGGGGAGTGAGACACGGGGAGTGAGACACGGGGAGTGAGACACGGAGAGACACAGGGAGACACGGAGAGACACGGGGAGTGAGACACGGGGAGTGAGACACGGGGAGTGAGACACGGGGAGACACAGGGAGACACGGAGAGACACGGGGAGTGAGACACGGGGAGTGAGACACGGGGAGTGAGACACGGAGAGACACGGAGAGACACGGAGAGACACGGAGAGACACGGGGAGTGAGACACGGGGAGTGAGACACGGGGAGACACGGAGAGACACGGGGAGACACAGAGAGACACGGGGAGTGAGACACGGGGAGTGAGACACGGGGAGACACGGAGAGACACGGGGAGTGAGACACGGGGAGTGAGACACGGGGAGTGAGACACGGGGAGACACGGAGAGACACGGGGAGTGAGACACGGGGAGTGAGACACGGGGAGTGAGACACGGGGAGACACGGAGAGACACGGGGAGTGAGACACGGGGAGTGAGACACGGGGAGTGAGACACGGGGAGTGAGACACGGGGAGTGAGACACGGGGAGTGAGACACGGGGAGACACGGAGAGACACGGGGAGACACGGAGAGACACGGAGAGACACGGGGAGTGAGACACGGGGAGTGAGACACGGGGAGTGAGACACGGGGAGTGAGACACGGGGAGTGAGACACGGGGAGACACGGAGAGACACGGGGAGACACGGGGAGTGAGACACGGGGAGTGAGACACGGGGAGTGAGACACGGAGAGACACGGAGAGACACGGTGAGACACGGAGAGTGAGACACGGAGAGTGAGACACGGGGAGTGAGACACGGGGAGACACGGTGAGACACGGAGAGTGAGACACGGGGAGACACGGGGAGTGAGACACGGGGAGTGAGACACGGAGAGACACGGTGAGACACGGAGAGACACGGGGAGACACGGTGAGACACGGAGAGTGAGACACGGGGAGACACGGGGAGTGAGACACGGAGAGTGAGACACGGGGAGACACGGAGAGACACGGTGAGACACGGGGAGTGAGACACGGGGAGACACGGAGAGACACGGAGAGACACGGGGAGTGAGACACGGAGAGACACGGTGAGACACGGAGAGACACGGGGAGTGAGACACGGTGAGACACGGGGAGTGATACACGGTGAGACACGGAGAGACACGGTGAGACACGGGGAGTGAGACACGGGGAGACACGGGGAGTGATACACGGAGAGACACGGTGAGACACGGAGAGACATGGGGAGTGAGACACGGGGAGTGAGACACGGTGAGACACGGAGAGACACGGGGAGTGAGACACGGGGAGTGAGACACGGAGAGACACGGGGAGTGAGACACGGTGAGACACGGAGACACGGAGAGACACGGGGAGTGAGACACGGGGAGTGAGACACGGGGAGTGAGACACGGGGAGTGAGACACGGGGAGTGAGACACGGGGAGACACGGAGAGACACGGGGAGACACGGGGAGTGAGACACGGGGAGTGAGACACGGGGAGTGAGACACGGAGAGACACGGAGAGACACGGTGAGACACGGAGAGTGAGACACGGAGAGTGAGACACGGGGAGTGAGACACGGGGAGACACGGTGAGACACGGAGAGTGAGACACGGGGAGACACGGGGAGTGAGACACGGGGAGTGAGACACGGAGAGACACGGTGAGACACGGAGAGACACGGGGAGACACGGTGAGACACGGAGAGTGAGACACGGGGAGACACGGGGAGTGAGACACGGAGAGTGAGACACGGGGAGACACGGAGAGACACGGTGAGACACGGGGAGTGAGACACGGGGAGACACGGAGAGACACGGAGAGACACGGGGAGTGAGACACGGAGAGACACGGTGAGACACGGAGAGACACGGGGAGTGAGACACGGTGAGACACGGGGAGTGATACACGGTGAGACACGGAGAGACACGGTGAGACACGGGGAGTGAGACACGGGGAGACACGGGGAGTGATACACGGAGAGACACGGTGAGACACGGAGAGACATGGGGAGTGAGACACGGGGAGTGAGACACGGTGAGACACGGTGAGACACGGTGAGACACGGAGAGTGAGACACGGGGAGTGAGACACGGGGAGACACGGGGAGTGAGACACGGGGAGTGAGACACGGGGAGACACGGAGAGACACGGTGAGACACGGGGAGACACGGTGAGACACGGAGAGTGAGACACGGAGAGTGAGACACGGAGAGACACGGGGAGTGAGACACGGGGAGTGAGACACGGGGAGACACGGAGAGACACGGTGAGACACGGAGAGTGAGACACGGGGAGACACGGAGAGTGAGACACGGGGAGACACGGTGAGACACGGAGAGACACGGGGAGTGAGACACGGGGAGTGAGACACGGAGAGACACGGGGAGTGAGACACGGTGAGACACGGAGACACGGAGAGACACGGGGAGTGAGACACGGAGAGACACGGGGAGTGAGACACGGGGAGTGAGACACGGGGAGTGAGACACGGGGAGTGAGACACGGGGAGTGAGACACGGAGAGACACGGGGAGTGAGACACGGGGAGTGAGACACGGAGAGACACGGGGAGTGAGACACGGTGAGACACGGAGAGACACGGGGAGTGAGACACGGGGAGTGAGACACGGAGAGACACGGGGAGTGAGACACGGTGAGACACGGAGACACGGAGAGACACGGGGAGTGAGACACGGAGACACGGAGAGACACGGGGAGTGAGACACGGAGAGACACGGGGAGTGAGACACGGGGAGTGAGACACGGAGAGACACGGGGAGTGAGACACGGGGAGTGAGACACGGAGAGACACGGAGAGACACGGGGAGTGAGACACGGGGAGTGAGACACGGGGAGACGCGGAGAGACACGGAGAGACACGGGGAGTGAGACACGGAGAGACACGGGGAGTGAGACACGGGGAGTGAGACACGGAGAGACACGGAGAGACACGGGGAGTGAGACACGGGGAGTGAGACACGGGGAGACGCGGAGAGACACGGAGAGACACGGGGAGTGAGACACGGGGAGTGAGACACGGGGAGTGAGACACGGGGAGACACGGAGAGACACGGGGAGACACGGAGAGACACGGGGAGTGAGACACGGGGAGTGAGACACGGGGAGTGAGACACGGGGAGTGAGACACGGGGAGTGAGACACGGGGAGTGAGACACGGGGAGACACGGAGAGTGAGACACGGGGAGTGAGACACGGGGAGTGAGACACGGAGAGACACGGAGAGACACGGTGAGACACGGAGAGTGAGACACGGAGAGTGAGACACGGGGAGTGAGACACGGGGAGTGAGACACGGGGAGTGAGACACGGGGAGACACGGAGAGACACGGGGAGACACGGGGAGTGAGACACGGGGAGTGAGACACGGAGAGACACGGGGAGACACGGAGAGTGAGACACGGGGAGTGAGACATGGGGAGACACGGGGAGTGAGACACGGGGAGTGAGACACGGGGAGACACGGGGAGTGAGACACGGAGAGTGAGACACGGGGAGACACGGGGAGTGAGACACGGGGAGTGAGACACGGGGAGACACGGAGAGACACGGTGAGACACGGAGAGTGAGACACGGGGAGACACGGAGAGTGAGACACGGGGAGACACGGTGAGACACGGAGAGACACGGGGAGTGAGACACGGTGAGACACGGAGAGACACGGGGAGTGAGACACGGGGAGTGAGACACGGAGAGACACGGGGAGTGAGACACGGTGAGACACGGAGACACGGAGAGACACGGGGAGTGAGACACGGGGAGTGAGACACGGAGAGACACGGGGAGTGAGACACGGGGAGTGAGACACGGGGAGTGAGACACGGGGAGTGAGACACGGAGAGACACGGAGAGACACGGTGAGACACGGAGAGTGAGACACGGAGAGTGAGACACGGGGAGTGAGACACGGGGAGTGAGACACGGGGAGTGAGACACGGAGAGACACGGGGAGTGAGACACGGGGAGTGAGACACGGAGAGACACGGTGAGACACGGAGAGTGAGACACGGGGAGTGAGACACGGAGAGACACGGTGAGACACGGAGAGACACGGGGAGTGAGACACGGTGAGACACGGGGAGTGATACACGGTGAGACACGGAGAGACACGGTGAGACACGGGGAGTGAGACACGGAGAGACACGGTGAGACACGGAGAGTGAGACACGGAGAGTGAGACACGGGGAGACACGGTGAGACACGGAGAGTGAGACACGGGGAGTGAGACACGGAGAGACACGGTGAGACACGGGGAGACACGGTGAGACACGGAGAGTGAGACACGGGGAGTGAGACACGGTGAGACACGGAGAGACACGGGGAGACACGGTGAGACACGGAGAGTGAGACACGGGGAGACACGGGGAGTGAGACACGGAGAGTGAGACACGGGGAGACACGGAGAGACACGGTGAGACACGGGGAGTGAGACACGGGGAGACACGGAGAGACACGGAGAGACACGGGGAGTGAGACACGGAGAGACACGGTGAGACACGGGGAGTGAGACACGGAGAGACACGGGGAGTGAGACACGGAGAGACACGGTGAGACACGGAGAGACACGGGGAGTGAGACACGGTGAGACACGGGGAGTGATACACGGTGAGACACGGAGAGACACGGTGAGACACGGGGAGTGAGACACGGGGAGACACGGGGAGTGATACACGGAGAGACACGGTGAGACACGGAGAGACATGGGGAGTGAGACACGGGGAGTGAGACACGGTGAGACACGGAGAGACACGGGGAGTGAGACACGGGGAGTGAGACACGGAGAGACACGGGGAGTGAGACACGGTGAGACACGGAGACACGGAGAGACACGGGGAGTGAGACACGGAGAGACACGGGGAGACACGGAGAGACATGGGGAGTGAGACACGGGGAGTGAGACACGGTGAGACACTGAGAGACACGGGGAGTGAGACACGGAGAGTGAGACACGGGGAGACACGGTGAGACACGGAGAGTGAGACACGGGGAGTGAGACACGGAGAGACACGGTGAGACACGGGGAGTGAGACACGGAGAGACACGGTGAGACACGGAGAGACACGGGGAGTGAGACACGGAGAGACACGGTGAGACACGGGGAGTGAGACACGGAGAGACACGGTGAGACACGGGGAGTGAGACACGGAGAGACACGGTGAGACACGGGGAGTGAGACACGGAGAGACACGGTGAGACACGGAGAGACACGGAGAGACACGGGGAGTGAGACACGGAGAGACACGGAGAGACACGGGGAGTGAGACACGGAGAGACACGGTGAGACACGGGGAGTGAGACACGGAGAGACACGGTGAGACACGGAGAGACACGGAGAGTGAGACACGGGGAGACACGGTGAGACACGGAGAGTGAGACACGGGGAGTGAGACACGGAGAGACACGGAGAGTGAGACACGGAGAGAGAGACACGGGGAATGAGACACGGAGAGAGAGACACGGGGAGTGAGACACGGGGAGTGAGACACGGAGAGACACGGAGAGAGAGACACGGGGAGTGAGACACGGGGAGTGAGACACGGAGAGACACGGTGAGACACGGAGAGTGAGACACGGAGAGAGAGACACGGGGAGTGAGACACGGGGAGACACGGTGAGACACGGAGAGTGAGACACGGGGAGTGAGACACGGAGAGACACGGTGAGACACGGAGAGACACGGAGAGACACGGAGAGACACGGGGAGTGAGACACGGTGAGACACGGAGAGACACGGAGAGACACGGTGAGACACGGAGAGACACGGGGAGTGAGACACGGTGAGACACGGGGAGTGATACACGGTGAGACACGGAGAGACACGGTGAGACACGGGGAGTGAGACACGGAGAGTGAGACACGGAGAGTGAGACACGGGGAGACACGGTGAGACACGGGGAGTGAGACACGGGGAGTGAGACACGGGGAGACACGGGGAGTGAGACACGGGGAGACACGGTGAGACACGGAGAGTGAGACACGGGGAGTGAGACACGGAGAGTGAGACACGGGGAGACACGGGGAGTGAGACACGGGGAGTGAGACACGGGGAGACACGGTGAGACACGGAGAGTGAGACACGGGGAGACACGGGGAGTGAGACACGGTGAGACACGGAGAGACACGGTGAGACACGGGGAGTGAGACACGGAGAGTGAGACACGGGGAGACACGGAGAGTGAGACACGGGGAGACACGGGGAGTGAGACACGGGGAGTGAGACACGGGGAGACACGGTGAGACACGGAGAGTGAGACACGGGGAGACACGGGGAGTGAGACACGGGGAGTGAGACACGGAGAGTGAGACACGGGGAGACACGGTGAGACACGGAGAGTGAGACACGGGAAGACACGGGGAGTGAGACACGGGGAGTGAGACACGGAGAGACACGGTGAGACACGGAGAGACACGGAGAGTGAGACACGGGGAGTGAGACACGGGGAGTGAGACACGGGGAGTGAGACACGGGGAGACACGGTGAGACACGGAGAGTGAGACACGGGGAGACACGGGGAGTGAGACACGGGGAGTGAGACACGGAGAGACACGGTGAGACACGGGGAGTGAGACACGGGGAGTGAGACACGGGGAGTGAGACACGGAGAGACACGGAGAGTGAGACACGGGGAGTGAGACACGGGGAGTGAGACACGGGGAGACACGGAGAGACACGGGGAGTGAGACACGGGGAGTGAGACACGGGGAGTGAGACACGGGGAGACACGGAGAGACACGGGGAGTGAGACACGGGGAGTGAGACACGGGGAGTGAGACACGGGGAGTGAGACACGGGGAGACACGGAGAGACACGGGGAGACACGGAGAGACACGGAGAGACACGGGGAGTGAGACACGGGGAGTGAGACACGGGGAGTGAGACACGGGGAGTGAGACACGGGGAGACACGGAGAGACACGGGGAGACACGGGGAGTGAGACACGGGGAGTGAGACACGGGGAGTGAGACACGGGGAGTGAGACACGGAGAGACACGGTGAGACACGGAGAGTGAGACACGGAGAGTGAGACACGGGGAGTGAGACACGGGGAGTGAGACACGGAGAGACACGGTGAGACACGGGGAGTGAGACACGGGGAGTGAGACACGGGGAGTGAGACACGGAGAGACACGGAGAGTGAGACACGGGGAGTGAGACACGGGGAGTGAGACACGGGGAGACACGGAGAGACACGGGGAGTGAGACACGGGGAGTGAGACACGGGGAGTGAGACACGGGGAGACACGGAGAGACACGGGGAGTGAGACACGGGGAGTGAGACACGGGGAGTGAGACACGGGGAGTGAGACACGGGGAGACACGGAGAGACACGGGGAGACACGGAGAGACACGGAGAGACACGGGGAGTGAGACACGGGGAGTGAGACACGGGGAGTGAGACACGGGGAGTGAGACACGGGGAGACACGGAGAGACACGGGGAGACACGGGGAGTGAGACACGGGGAGTGAGACACGGGGAGTGAGACACGGAGAGACACGGTGAGACACGGAGAGTGAGACACGGGGAGTGAGACACGGGGAGACACGGTGAGACACGGAGAGTGAGACACGGGGAGACACGGGGAGTGAGACACGGGGAGTGAGACACGGAGAGACACGGTGAGACACGGAGAGACACGGGGAGACACGGTGAGACACGGAGAGTGAGACACGGGGAGACACGGGGAGTGAGACACGGAGAGTGAGACACGGTGAGACACGGAGAGACACGGAGAGTGAGACACAGGGAGTGAGACACGGTGAGACACGGAGAGACACGGGGAGACACGGGGAGACACGGAGAGTGAGACACGGGGAGACACGGGGAGTGAGACACGGAGAGTGAGACACGGGGAGACACGGAGAGACACGGTGAGACACGGGGAGTGAGACACGGGGAGACACGGTGAGACACGGAGAGACACGGGGAGTGAGACACGGTGAGACACGGGGAGTGATACACGGTGAGACACGGAGAGACACGGTGAGACACGGGGAGTGAGACACGGGGAGACACGGGGAGTGATACACGGAGAGACACGGTGAGACACGGAGAGACATGGGGAGTGAGACACGGGGAGTGAGACACGGTGAGACACGGAGAGACACGGGGAGTGAGACACGGGGAGTGAGACACGGAGAGACACGGGGAGTGAGACACGGTGAGACACGGAGACACGGAGAGACACGGGGAGTGAGACACGGAGAGACACGGGGAGACACGGAGAGACATGGGGAGTGAGACACGGGGAGTGAGACACGGTGAGACACGGGGAGTGAGACACGGGGAGTGAGACACGGAGAGACACGGGGAGTGAGACACGGTGAGACACGGAGACACGGAGAGACACGGGGAGTGAGACACGGAGAGACACGGGGAGACACGGAGAGACACGGGGAGTGAGACACGGGGAGACACGGGGAGTGAGACACGGGGAGTGAGACACGGAGAGACACGGGGAGTGAGACACGGAGAGACACGGAGAGACACGGGGAGTGAGACACGGGGAGACGCGGGGAGAGAGAGACGGGGAGAGAGACACGGGGAGAGAGACACGGGGAGTGAGACACGGGGAGACGCAGGGAGAGAGAGACGGGGAGAGAGACACGGGGAGAGAGACACGGGGAGAGAGACACGGGGAGAGAGACATGGAGAGACACGGGGAGAGAGAGACGGGGAGAGAGACACGGGGAGAGAGACACGGGGAGAGAGACACGGGGAGAGAGACACGGGGAGAGAGACACGGAGAGACACGGGGAGAGAGAGACGGGGAGAGAGACACGGGGAGACACGGGGAGAGAGACACGGGGAGAGAGACACGGGGAGAGAGACACGGGGAGAGAGACACGGGGAGAGAGACACGGGGAGAGAGACACGGAGAGACACGGGGAGAGAGACACGGGGAGAGAGACACAGGGAGAGAGACACGGGGAGAGAGAGACGGGGAGAGAGACACGGGGAGACACGGGGAGAGAGACACGGGGAGAGAGACACGGGGAGAGAGACACGGGGAGAGAGACACGGGGAGAGAGACACGGGGAGAGAGACATGGAGAGACACGGGGAGAGAGAGACGGGGAGAGAGACACGGGAAGAGAGACACGGAGAGACACGGGGAGAGAGAGACGGGGAGAGAGACACGGGGAGAGAGACACGGAGAGACACGGGGAGACACGGGGAGACACGGGGAGAGAGACACGGAGAGACACGGGGAGAGAGACACGGGGAGAGAGACACGGGGAGAGAGACACGGGGAGTGAGACACGGGGAGACGCGGGGAGAGAGAGACGGGGAGAGAGACACGGGGAGAGAGACACGGGGAGAGAGACACGGAGAGACACGGGGAGAGAGAGACGGGGAGAGAGACACGGGGAGACACGGGGAGAGAGAGATACGGGGAGAGAGACACGGGGAGAGAGACACGGGGAGAGAGACACGGGGAGAGAGACACGGGGAGAGAGACACGGGGAGAGAGACATGGAGAGACACGGGGAGACACGGAGAGACACGGGGAGAGAGAGACGGGGAGAGAGACACGGGGAGAGAGACACGGAGAGACACGGGAAGACAGGGGGAGACACGGGGAGACACGGGGAGAGAGACACGGAGAGACACGGGGAGAGAGACACGGGGAGAGAGACACGGGGAGAGAGACACGGGGAGTGAGACACGGGGAGACGCGGGGAGAGAGAGACGGGGAGAGAGACACGGGGAGAGAGACACGGAGAGACACGGGGAGAGAGACACGGAGAGAGAGACATGGAGAGAGACGCGGGGAGAGAGAGACACGGGGAGACGCGGGGAGACACGGGGAGAGAGACACGGAGAGACGCGAGGAGACAGACGCAGAGAGACACGGACAGAGAGAGACGCGGACAGAGAGAGACACGGAGAGACACGGAGAGACACAGGGTTTGTGAGTGAGTGGGTGAGTGAGAGGACGAGTGAGTGAGTGAGTAAGTGAGTGAGTGAGCGGGTGAGTGAGTGAGCGGGCGAGTGAGTGGGTGAGTGAGTGAGCGAGTGAGTGAGCGGGTGAGTGAGTGGGTGAGTGAGTGAGCGGGTGAGCGAGTGAGTGGGTGAGTGAGTGAGTGAGTTAGTGGGTGAGTGAGTATGTGGGTGAGTGAGCGGGGTGAGCGAGTGAGTGTGAGCGGGTGAGTGAGTGAGTGAGTGAGTGCGAGTGAGCGAGTGAGTGGGTGAGGGAGCGAGTGAGCGAGTGGGTGAGTGAGCGGGTGAGCGAGTGAGTGTGAGCGGGTGAGTGAGTGAGTGAGTGAGTTAGTGGGTGAGTGAGTATGTGGGTGAGTGAGCGGGGTGAGCGAGTGAGTGTGTGAGCGGGTGAGTGAGTGAGTGAGTGAGTGTGCGAGTGAGCGAGTGAGCGAGTGGGTGAGCGAGCGGGTGAGCGGGTGAGTGAGTGGGTGAGTGAGTGAGTGTGCGAGTGAGTGAGTGAGTGGGTGAGGGAGCGAGTGAGCGAGTGGGTGAGCGAGCGGGTGAGCGGGTGAGTGAGTGAGTGTGCGAGTGAGTGAGTGAGTGGGTGAGGGAGCGAGTGAGCGAGTGGGTGAGCGAGCGGGTGAGCGGGTGAGTGAGTGTGCGAGTGAGTGAGTGGGTGAGGGAGCGAGTGAGCGAGTGGGTGAGCGAGCGGGTGAGCGGGTGAGTGAGTGGGTGAGTGAGTGTGCGAGTGAGTGAGTGAGTGGGTGAGGGAGCGAGTGAGCGAGTGGGTGAGCGAGCGGGGTGAGCGGGTGAGTGAGTGTGCGAGTGAGTGAGTGAGTGGGTGAGGGAGCGAGTGAGCGAGTGGGTGAGCGAGCGGGTGAGCGAGTGGGTGAGTGAGTGAGTGTGCGAGTGAGTGAGTGTGCGAGTGGGTGAGCGAGCGGGTGAGCGGGTGAGCGAGTGAGTGGGTGAGGGAGCGAGTGAGCGAGTGGGTGAGCGAGCGGGTGAGCGGGTGAGTGAGTGGGTGAGTGAGTGAGTGAGTGTGCGAGTGAGCGAGTGAGTGGGTGAGGGAGCGAGTGAGCGAGTGGGTGAGCGAGCGGGTGAGCGAGTGGGTGAGTGAGTGAGTGAGTGGGTGAGCGAGCGGGTGAGTGGGTGAGCGAGTGGGTGAGCCTCACATCGAACAGGATGACTTTCTTGACACAGCCAAACTTCTCCGCTTCGGAGCGCAGGTCCTGAGAGATCTCGTTCAGCACCAGTGGATCATCCTGCGACACCACCACCACAACCACAACCACCATCACCACCACCACCACAACCACCACCACCACCACCACCCAGTCAACCACCATCACCACCACCATCACCACCACCACAACCACAACCACCACCACCACCACCCAGTCAACCACCATCACCACCACCATCACCACCACCACAACCACCACCACCACCACCACAACCACCACCACCACCACAACCACCACAACCACAACCACCACCACCACCACCACAACCACCACCACCACCACCACAACCACCACCACCACAACCACCACCACCACCACCACCACCATCACCACCACCCAGTCAACCACCATCACCACGTCAACCGCCATCACCACCACCACCACCACAACCACCACCACCACAACCACCACCACCACCATCACCACCACCCAGTCAACCACCACCACCACCACCACCACAACCACCACCACCACCCAGTCAACCACCACCACCATCACCACCACAACCACCACCACCACCACAACCACCACCACCACCACAACCACCACCACCACAACCACCACCACCACCACCATCACCACCACCCAGTCAACCACCATCACCACGTCAACCGCCATCACCACCACCACAACCACCACCACCACAACCACCACCACCACCATCACCACCACCCAGTCAACCACCACCACCACCACCACCACCACAACCACCACCACCACCCAGTCAACCACCACCACCATCACCACCACAACCACCACCACCACCACCACGCAGTCAACCACCACGCAGGTAACCACAACATCATGGCGGGTAGTTGTGGTAGAAGTTGTGGTAGTGGTGGTTGTGGTGGTTGTGGTCGTTGCGGTAGTTGTGGTAGTAGTTGTGGTAGTTGTGGTAGTAGTTGTGGTAGTTGTGGTAGTTGTAGTGGTGGTTGTGGTAGTTGTAGTAGTTGTGGTAGTTGTTGTGGTAGTGGTAGTTGGGGTTGTAGTTGTGGTAGTAGTGGTGGTGGTAGTTGTGGTAGTGGTAGTGGTAGTAGTTGTGGTAGTTGTGGTGGTTGTGGTGGTTGTGGTTGTAGTTGTGGTAGTAGTGGTAGTAGTAGTGGTAGTAGTGGTGGTAGTAGTAGTTGTGGTGGTTGTGGTGGTTGTGGTGGTGGTAGTAGTGGTAATGGTAGTAGTAGTAGTTGTGGTGGTTGTGGTGGTAGTTGTGGTGGTTGTTGTCACCTGGAAGTCGGTGGGGTGGAACAGGTGGTGGTAGTTGTGGTGGTGGTAGTAGTAGTAGTGGTAGTAGTAGTTGTGGTGGTTGTGGTGGTTGTGGTGGTTGTGGTTGTAGTTGTGGTAGTAGTGGTAGTAGTAGTGGTAGTAGTGGTGGTAGTAGTAGTTGTGGTGGTTGTGGTGGTTGTGGTGGTGGTAGTAGTGGTAATGGTAGTAGTAGTAGTTGTGGTGGTTGTGGTGGTAGTTGTGGTGGTTGTTGTCACCTGGAAGTCGGTGGGGTGGAACAGGTGGTGGTAGTTGTGGTGGTGGTTGTGGTAGTTGTGGTGGTAGTTGTTGTGGTAGTTGTGGTGGTTGTGGTAGTTGTGGTTATAGTTGTGGTGGTAGTTGTGGTAGTTGTGGTGGTTGTGGTAGTTGTGGTTATAGTTGTGGTGGTTGTTGTAGTTGTGGTAGTTGTGGTGGTTGTTGTAGTTGTGGTTATAGTTGTGGTGGTTGTGTTAGTTGTTGTCACCTGGAAGTCGGTGGGGTGGAACAGGTTGTGGTAGTTGTGGTGGTTGTGGTAGTTGTGGTTATAGTTGTGGTGGTTGTGGTGGTTGTGGTAGTTGTGGTTATAGTTGTGGTGGTTGTGTTAGTTGTTGTCACCTGGAAGTCGGTGGGGTGGAACAGGTTGTGGTAGTTGTGGTGGTTGTGGTAGTTGTGGTTATAGTTGTGGTGGTTGTGGTAGTTGTGGTTATAGTTGTGGTTATAGTTGTGGTGGTTGTGGTAGTTGTGGTTATAGTTGTGGTTATAGTTGTGGTGGTTGTGGTAGTTGTGGTTATAGTTGTGGTGGTTGTGGTGGTTGTGGTAGTTGTGGTTATAGTTGTGGTGGTTGTGGTTGTCACCTGGAAGTCGCTGGGGTGGAACAGCTGGTGCAGGATGACAACTCGTTCGTGTTTCAGCCGCAAACTCCCCGCCGCTCGCTCCGGCTTCCAGTCCAGCTGCCTGCACACACAACCAGCACACTAACTAGCACACTAACTAGCACACTAACTAGCACACTAACTAGCACACTAACTAGCACACTAACTAGCACACTAACTAGCAACTAGCGCACTAACTAGCACACTAACTAGCACACTAACTAGCACACTAACTAGCACACTAACTAGCAACTAGCGCACTAACTAGCACACTAACTAGCACACTAACTAGTACACTAACTAGCAACCAGCACACTAACTAGCACACTAACTAGCACACTAACTAGCACACTAACTAGCACACTAACTAGCACACTAACTAGCAACCAGCACACTAACTAGTACACTAACTAGCACACTAACTAGCACACTAACTAGCACATTAACTAGCACACTAACTAGTACACTAACTAGCAACTAGCACACTAACTAGCACACTAACTAGCACACTAACTAGCAACTAGCACTAACTAGCACACTAACTAGCGCACTAACTAGCACACTAACTAGCACACTAACTAGCACACTAACTAGTACACTAACTAGCACACTAACTAGCACACTAACTAGCAACTAGCACTAACTAGCACACTAACTAGCGCACTAACTAGCACACTAACTAGCGCACTAACTAGCACACTAACTAGCACACTAACTAGCACACTAACTAGTACACTAACTAGCAACTAGCACATTAACTAGCACACTAACTAGCGCACTAACTAGCACACTAACTAGCACACTAACTAGCACACTAACCAGCACACTAACTAGCAACTAGCGCACTAACTAGCACACTAACTAGCACACTAACTAGTACACTAACTAGCAACCAGCACACTAACTAGCACACTAACTAGCACACTAACTAGCACACTAACTAGCACACTAACTAGCAACCAGCACACTAACTAGTACACTAACTAGCACACTAACTAGCACATTAACTAGCACACTAACTAGTACACTAACTAGCAACTAGCACACTAACTAGTACACTAACTAGCGCACTAACTAGCACACTAACTAGCACACTAACTAGCAACTAGCACACTAACTAGCACACTAACTAGCAACTAGCGCACTAACTAGCACACTAACTAGCAACTAGCACACTAACTAGCACACTAACTAGCAACTAGCACACTAACTAGCACACTAACTAGCACACTAACTAGCACACTAACTAGCACACTAACTAGTACACTAACTAGCAACTAGCACACTAACTAGTACACTAACTAGCGCACTAACTAGCACACTAACTAGCACACTAACTAGCAACTAGCACACTAACTAGCACACTAACTAGCAACTAGCGCACTAACTAGCACACTAACTAGCAACTAGCACACTAACTAGCACACTAACTAGCAACTAGCACACTAACTAGCACACTAACTAGCACACTAACTAGCGCACTAACTAGCAACTAGCACACTAACTAGCACACTAACTAGCGCACTAACTAGCACACTAACTAGCACACTAACTAGCACACTAACTAGCACACTAACTAGCACACTAACTAGCAACTAGCACACTAACTAGCACACTAACTAGCAACTAGCGCACTAACTAGCACACTAACTAGCAACTAGCACACTAACTAGCACACTAACTAGCAACTAGCACACTAACTAGCACACTAACTAGCACACTAACTAGCAACTAGCACACTAACTAGCACACTAACTAGCACACTAACTAGCACACTAACTAGCAACTAGCGCACTAACTAGCGCACTAACTAGCAACTAGCACACTAACTAGCACACTAACTAGCAACTAGCACACTAACTAGCAACTAGCACACTAACTAGCACACTAACTAGTAACTAGCACACTAACTAGCACACTAACTAGCACACTAACTAGCAACTAGCACACTAACTAGCACACTAACTAGCACACTAACTAGCAACTAGCACACTAACTAGCACACTAACTAGCAACTAGCACACTAACTAGCACACTAACTAGCACACTAACTAGCAACTAGCACACTAACTAGCACACTAACTAGCAACTAGCACACTAACTAGCACACTAACTAGCACACTAACTAGCAACTAGCGCACTAACTAGCGCACTAACTAGCAACTAGCACACTAACTAGCACACTAACTAGCAACTAGCACACTAACTAGCACACTAACTAGCACACTAACTAGCAACTAGCACACTAACTAGCACACTAACTAGCAACTAGCACACTAACTAGCACACTAACTAGCAACTAGCACACTAACTAGCACACTAACTAGCACACTAACTAGCACACTAACTAGCAACTAGCACACTAACTAGCACACTAACTAGCAACTAGCACACTAACTAGCACACTAACTAGCAACTAGCACACTAACTAGCACACTAACTAGCACACTAACTAGCACACTAACTAGCACACTAACTAGCACACTAACTAGCGCACTAACTAGCGCACTAACTAGCACACTAACTAGCGCACTAACTAGCGCACTAACTAGCACACTAACTAGCACACTAACTAGCACACTAACTAGCGCACTAACTAGCGCACTAACTAGCGCACTAACTAGCACACTAACTAGCACACTAACTAGCTCACTAACTAGCACACTAACTAGCGCACTAACTAGCGCACTAACTAGCACACTAACTAGCACACTAACTAGCTCACTAACTAGCACACTAACTAGCACACTAACTAGCACACTAACTAGCACACTAACTAGCACACTAACTAGCACACTAACTAGCACACTAACTAGCACACTAACTAGTACACTAACTAGTACACTAACTAGCACACTAACTAGCACACTAACTAGCAACTAGCACACTAACTAGCAACTAGCACACTAACTAGTACACTAACTAGTACACTAACTAGCACACTAACTAGCACACTAACTAGCACACTAACTAGCACACTAACTAGCACACTAACTAGCACACTAACTAGCACACTAACTAGCGCACTAACTAGCGCACTAACTAGCGCACTAACTAGCGCACTAACTAGCACACTAACTAGCACACTAACTAGCACACTAACTAGCACACTAACTAGCACACTAACTAGCGCACTAACTAGCGCACTAACTAGTACACTAACTAGCACACTAACTAGCACACTAACTAGCACACTAACTAGTACACTAACTAGCAACTAGCACACTAACTAGTACACTAACTAGCACACTAACTAGCACACTAACTAGCACACTAACTAGCACACTAACTAGCACACTAACTAGCGCACTAACTAGCACACTAACTAGTACACTAACTAGCACACTAACTAGCACACTAACTAGCACACTAACTAGCAACCAGCGCACTAACTAGCACACTAACTAGCGCACTAACTAGCACACTAACTAGCACACTAACTAGCACACTAACTACCACACTAACTAGCACACTAACTAGCACACTAACTAGCACACTAACTAGCACACTAACTAGCAACCAGCACACTAACTAGCACACTAACTAGCACACTAACTAGCACACTAACTAGCACACTAACTAGCACACTAACTAGCAACCAGCACACTAACTAGCACACTAACTAGCACACTAACTAGCACACTAACTAGCACACTAACTAGCACACTAACTAGCACACTAACTAGCACACTAACTAGCACACTAACTAGCACACTAACTAGCACACTAACTAGCACACTAACTAGCACACTAACTAGCAACCAGCACACTAACTAGCACACTAACTAGCGCACTAACTAGCACACTAACTAGCACACTAACTAGCACACTAACTAGCACACTAACTAGCACACTAACTAGCACACTAACTAGCGCACTAACTAGCGCACTAACTAGCGCACTAACTAGCACACTAACTAGCACACTAACTAGCACACTAACTAGCACACTAACTAGCAACCAGCACACTAACTAGCACACTAACTAGCACACTAACTAGCAACCAGCACACTAACTAGCACACTAACTAGCACACTAACTAGCACACTAACTAGCACACTAACTAGCACACTAACTAGCACACTAACTAGCACACTAACTAGCACACTAACTAGCACACTAACTAGCACACTAACTAGCAACCAGCACACTAACTAGCGCACTAACTAGCGCACTAACTAGCACACTAACTAGCACACTAACTAGCACACTAACTAGCAACCAGCACACTAACTAGCACACTAACTAGCACACTAACTAGCACACTAACTAGCACACTAACTAGCACACTAACTAGCACACTAACTAGCACACTAACTAGCACACTAACTAGCACACTAACTAGCACACTAACTAGCACACTAACTAGCACACTAACTAGCACACTAACTAGCACACTAACTAGCACACTAACTAGCAACCAGCACACTAACTAGCACACTAACTAGCACACTAACTAGCACACTAACTAGCACACTAACTAGCACACTAACTAGTACACTAACTAGCAACCAGCACACTAACTAGCACACTAACTAGCACACTAACTAGCACACTAACTAGCACACTAACTAGCAACCAGCACACTAACTAGCACACTAACTAGCACACTAACCAGCACACTAACTAGCACACTAACTAGCACACTAACTAGCACACTAACTAGCACACTAACTAACTCACTTCTTCTGCTGCAGCTGCTTGCGCTCCTCCTTGCTGAGTGTGTTGGGGAGCGTGGTGAGTGTGGTGAGCGTGGTGGTGAGCGTGGTGGTGAGCGTGGTGGTGAGTGTGGTGGTGAGCGTGGTGGTGAGCGTGGTGAGCGTGGTGAGCGTGGTGGTGAGCGTGGTGGTGAGTGTGGTGGTGAGCGTGGTGGTGAGTGTGGTGGTGAGCGTGGTGGTGAGCGTGGTGGTGAGTGTGGTGGTGAGCGTGGTGGTGAGCGTGGTGGTGAGTGTGGTGGTGAGCGTGGTGGTGAGTGTGGTGGTGAGCGTGGTGGTGAGCGTGGTGGTGAGCGTGGTGGTGAGCGTGGTGGTGAGTGTGGTGGTGAGCGTGGTGGTGAGCGTGGTGGTGAGCGTGGTGGTGAGCGTGGTGAGCGTGGTGGTGAGCGTGGTGGTGAGCGTGGTGGTGAGCGTGGTGGTGAGCGTGGTGAGTGTGGTGGTGAGTGTGGTGGTGAGTGTGGTGGTGAGCGTAGTGGTGAGCGTGGTGGTGAGCGTGGTGGTGAGCGTGGTGGTGAGTGTGGTGGTGAGCGTAGTGGTGAGCGTGGTGGTGAGCGTGGTGGTGAGTGTGGTGGTGAGCGTGGTGGTGAGCGTGGTGGTGAGCGTGGTGGTGAGCGTGGTGAGTGTGGTGGTGAGTGTGGTGGTGAGTGTGGTGGTGAGCGTGGTGGTGAGCGTGGTGGTGAGCGTGGTGAGTGTGGTGGTGAGCGTGGTGAGCGTGGTGGTGAGCGTGGTGAGCGTGGTGGTGAGCGTGGTGGTGAGCGTGGTGGTGAGCGTGGTGGTGAGCGTGGTGGTGAGCGTGGTGAGCGTGGTGGTGAGCGTGGTGGTGAGCGTGGTGGTGAGCGTGGTGGTGAGCGTGGTGAGCGTGGTGGTGAGTGTGGTGGTGAGTGTGGTGGTGAGCGTGGTGGTGAGCGTGGTGAGCGTGGTGAGCGTGGTGGTGAGCGTGGTGGTGAGCGTGGTGGTGAGTGTGGTGGTGAGCGTGGTGGTGAGCGTGGTGGTGAGTGTAGTAGTGGTGAGTGTGGGGGTGAGTGTGGTGGTGAGCGTGGTGAGCGTGGTGGTGAGCGTGGTGGTGAGCGTGGTGGTGAGCGTGGTGGTGAGCGTGGTGGTGAGCGTGGTGGTGAGTGTGGTGGTGAGCGTGGTGGTGAGTGTGGTGGTGAGTGTGGTGGTGAGTGTGGTGGTGAGCGTGGTGAGCGTGGTGGTGAGCGTGGTGGTGAGTGTGGTGGTGAGCGTGGTGGTGAGTGTGGTGGTGAGTGTGGTGGTGAGTGTGGTGGTGAGCGTGGTGGTGAGTGTGGTGGTGAGTGTGGTGGTGAGCGTGGTGAGCGTAGTGGTGAGCGTGGTGGTGAGCGTGGTGGTGAGTGTGGTGGTGAGTGTGGTGGTGAGTGTGGTGGTGAGCGTGGTGGTGAGTGTGGTGGTGAGCGTGGTGGTGAGTGTGGTGAGCGTGGTGGTGAGCGTGGTGGTGAGTGTGGTGAGCGTGGTGGTGAGCGTGGTGGTGAGTGTGGTGAGTGTGGTGGTGAGCGTGGTGAGCGTGGTGGTGAGCGTGGTGGTGAGCGTGGTGGTGAGCGTGGTGAGCGTGGTGGTGAGCGTGGTGGTGAGCGTGGTGAGTGTGGTGGTGAGTGTGGTGGTGAGTGTGGTGGTGAGCGTGGTGGTGAGGGTGGTGGTGAGTGTGGTGGTGAGTGTGGTGGTGAGTGTGGTGGTGAGTACGGTGGTGAGCGTGGTGGTGAGCGTGGTGGTGAGCGTGGTGGTGAGTGTGGTGGTGAGCGTGGTGGTGAGCGTGGTGGTGAGCGTGGTGGTGAGCGTGGTGGTGAGCGTGGTGAGTGTGGTGGTGAGTGTGGTGGTGAGTGTGGTGGTGAGTGTGGTGGTGAGCGTGGTGGTGAGCGTGGTGGTGAGCGTGGTGAGTGTGGTGGTGAGTGTGGTGGTGAGTGTGGTGGTGAGTGTGGTGGTGAGCGTAGTGGTGAGCGTGGTGGTGAGCGTGGTGGTGAGCGTGGTGGTGAGTGTGGTGGTGAGCGTAGTGGTGAGCGTGGTGGTGAGCGTGGTGGTGAGTGTGGTGGTGAGTGTGGTGGTGAGCGTGGTGGTGAGCGTGGTGGTGAGCGTGGTGGTGAGCGTGGTGGTGAGCGTGGTGGTGAGCGTGGTGGTGAGCGTGGTGAGTGTGGTGGTGAGTGTGGTGGTGAGTGTGGTGGTGAGCGTGGTGGTGAGCGTGGTGGTGAGCGTGGTGAGTGTGGTGGTGAGCGTGGTGAGCGTGGTGGTGAGCGTGGTGAGCGTGGTGGTGAGCGTGGTGGTGAGCGTGGTGGTGAGCGTGGTGGTGAGCGTGGTGAGTGTGGTGGTGAGTGTGGTGGTGAGTGTAGTAGTGGTGAGTGTGGTGGTGAGCGTGGTGAGCGTGGTGGTGAGTGTGGTGGTGAGCGTGGTGAGCGTGGTGGTGAGCGTGGTGAGCGTGGTGGTGAGTGTGGTGGTGAGCGTGGTGAGCGTGGTGGTGAGCGTGGTGGTGAGTGTGGTGGTGAGTGTGGTGGTGAGTGTGGTGGTGAACGTGGTGAGCGTGGTGGTGAGTGTGGTGGTGAGTGTGGTGGTGAACGTGGTGAGCGTGGTGGTGAGTGTGGTGAGCGTGGTGGTGAGCGTGGTGGTGAGCGTGGTGGTGAGTGTGGTGGTGAGTGTGGTGGTGAGTGTGGTGGTGAGTGTGGTGGTGAGCGTGGTGGTGAGTGTGGTGGTGAGTGTGGTGGTGAGTGTGGTGGTGAGTGTGGTGGTGAGCGTGGTGGTGAGTGTGGTGGTGAGTGTGGTGGTGAACGTGGTGAGCGTGGTGGTGAGTGTGGTGGTGAGTGTGGTGGTGAGCGTGGTGGTGAGCGTGGTGAGCGTGGTGGTGAGTGTGGTGGTGAGTGTGGTGGTGAGCGTGGTGGTGAGCGTGGTGAGCGTGGTGGTGAGTGTGGTGGTGAACGTGGTGAGCGTGGTGAGCGTGGTGGTGAGTGTAGTAGTGGTGAGCGTGGTGGTGAGCGTGGTGAGCGTGGTGGTGAGTGTGGTGGTGAGTGTGGTGGTGAGCGTGGTGGTGAGCGTGGTGAGCGTGGTGGTGAGTGTGGTGGTGAGTGTAGTAGTGGTGAGTGTGGTGGTGAGCGTGGTGGTGAGTGTGGTGGTGAGCGTGGTGGTGAGTGTGGTGGTGAGCGTGGTGAGTGTGGTGGTGAGTGTGGTGGTGAGTGTGGTGGTGAGCGTGGTGAGCGTGGTGGTGAGCGTGGTGAGTGTGGTGGTGAGCGTGGTGGTGAGTGTGGTGGTGAGCGTGGTGAGCGTGGTGGTGAGCGTGGTGAGCGTGGTGGTGAGCGTGGTGAGCGTGGTGGTGAGTGTGTACCCACTTCTTCTGCTGCTGCAGCTGCTTGCGCTCCTCCTTGCTGCGTTTGCGTCTCTTGGTGGCGTCGTAGTCGCCCTTCAGGGCAAAGCGAGCAGCTTCCACCTTGACGGTGCAGCCTCGTAGCGCACTCTCATCCAGCAGACGCATCGCTAGCTCCACAGACTCTCTCTGGGGAAGGTAGTCACTCACTCAGTCACTCAGTCAGTCACTCAGTGACTCGCTCAGTCGCTCGCTCAGTAAGTCGCTCAGTCGCTCGCTCGCTCACTCAGTCACTCACTCAGTCGCTCAGTCACTCACTCAGTCATTTACTCACTCACTCACTCAGTCACTCACTCACTCAGTCATTCAGTCATTCGCTCACTCACTCGCTCAGTCACTCACTCAGTCACTCACTCAGTCAGTCAGTCACTCACTCACTCAGTCACTCACTCACTCACTCAGTCATTCGCTCACTCACTCGCTCAGTCACTCACTCAGTCACTCACTCAGTCAGTCAGTCACTCACTCACTCAGTCACTCACTCACTCACTCAGTCACTCAGTCACTCAGTCACTCAGTCATTCGCTCACTCACTCGCTCAGTCACTCACTCAGTCACTCACTCAGTCGCTCACTCAGTCACTCACTCACCCACTCACTCACTCAGTCACTCACTCAGTCACTCAGTCATTCACTCAGTCATTCACTCAGTCACTCACTCACCCACTCACTCACTCATTCAGTCACTCACTCACCCACTCAGTCACTCACTCGCTCAGTCACTCACTCAGTCACTCACTCAGTCGCTCACTCACTCACACACTCACTCACTCACACAAAGCGAGCAGCTTCCACCTTGACGGTGCAGCCTCGTAGCGCACTCTCATCCAGCAGACGCATCGCTAGCTCCACAGACTCCCTCTGGGGTGGGGTAGACACTCACGCAGTCAGTCAGTCAGTCAGTCACTCGCTCAGTCACTCAGTCAGTCACTCAGTCACTCAGTCAGTGACTCGCTCAGTCGCTCGCTCAGTCATTCGCTCGCTCAGTCAGTCGCTCAGTCGCTCACTCAGTCACTCACTCAGTCGCTCAGTCATTTACTCACTCAGTCAGTCAGTCAGTCACTCACTCACTCAGTCACTCACTCAGTCAGTCGCTCGCTCAGTCAGTCATTCAGTCACGCGCTCAGTCAGTCACTCACTCAGTCACTCAGTCAGTCGCTCAGTCAGTCAGTCAGTGACTCGCTCAGTCGCTCGCTCAGTCATTCGCTCGCTCAGTAAGTCGCTCAGTCGCTCGCTCATTCGCTCGCTCAGTAAGTCGCTCAGTCGCTCGCTCGCTCACTCGCTCACTCGCTCACTCACTCAGTCACTCACTCAGTCACTCAGTCACTCACTCAGTCATTTACTCACTCACTCACTCATTTACTCACTCACTCACTCAGTCAGTCAGTCAGTCACTCACTCACTCAGTCACTCAGTCAGTCACTCAGTCATTCGCTCACTCACTCGCTCAGTCACTCACTCAGTCACTCACTCAGTCGCTCACTCACTCACTCACTCACGCAAAGCGAGCAGCTTCCACCTTGACGGTGCAGCCTCGTAGTGCACTCTCATCCAGCAGACGCATCGCTAGCTCCACAGACTCCCTCTGGGGTGGGGGGGTCACTCACTCAGTCACTCACTCAGTCACTCAGTCAGTCACTCAGTCATTCGCTCACTCACTCGCTCAATCACTGACTCAGTCACTCACTCACTCACCCACTCACCCACCCACTCACTCGCCCACCCACCCACTCACCCGCCCACTCACCCACTCACCCGCCCACTCACCCACTCACCCGCCCACTCACCCACTCACCCGCCCACTCACCCACTCACCCACCCACCCACTCACCTTGAGGTAGCAGCAGATCCCATCACCCTTGAGAGTGTCCGTGATGGAGTCCCGGTACAACTTGCACTTGAGTTTGCCCGTGACCGGGTCTCACTAACTCAGTCAGTCACTCACTCGCTCAGCCACGCGCTCAGCCACTCGCTCAGCCACTCGCTCAGCCACTCGCTCAGCCACTCGCTCAGTCACTCGCTCAGTCACTCACTGAGTCACTCAGTCACTCACCCACTCACTCAGTCGCTCACTCACGCAAAGCGAGCAGCTTCCACCTTGACGGTGCAGCCTCGTAGCGCACTCTCATCCAGCAGACGCATCGCTAGCTCCACAGACTCTCTCTGGGGAAGGTAGTCACTCAGTCAGTCACTCAGTCATTTACTCACTGACTCACTCAGTCAGTCAGTCAGTCAGTCACTCACTCAGTCACTCAGTCAGTCACTCAGTCAGTCACTCAGTCATTTACTCACTGACTCACTCAGTCAGTCAGTCAGTCACTCACTCAGTCACTCAGTCAGTCACTCAGTCAGTCAGTCAGTGACTCGCTGAGTCGCTCGCTCAGTCATTCGCTCGCTCAGTCAGTCGCTCAGTCGCTCGCTCGCTCAGTCAGTCGCTCGCTCAGTCACTCAGTCACTCACTCAGTCATTTACTCACTGACTCACTCAGTCAGTCAGTCAGTCACTCAGTCAGTCACTCAGTCAGTCAGTCAGTGACTCGCTGAGTCGCTCGCTCAGTCATTCGCTCGCTCAGTCAGTCGCTCAGTCGCTCGCTCGCTCACTCAGTCACTCACTCAGTCGCTCAGTCATTTACTCACTCACTCACTCAGTCAGTCAGTCAGTCACTCACTCAGTCACTCACTCAGTCAGTCGCTCGCTCAGTCAGTCATTCAGTCATTCGCTCAGTCAATCAGTCAGTCGCTCGCTCAGTCATTCGCTCGCTCAGTCAGTCGCTCAGTCGCTCGCTCAGTCACTCGCTCAGTCACTCAGTCACTCACCCACCCACTCACCCACTCACCCACCCACTCACCCACTCAATCACTCACTCACCCACCCACCCACCCACTCACTCACTCACCCACCCACCCACCCACTCACCCACTCACCCACTCACCCACTCACTCACCCACCCACCCACTCACCTTGAGGTAGCAGCAGATCCCGTCGCCCTTGAGAGTGTCCGTGACTGAGTCCCGGTACAACTTGCACTTGAGTTTGCCGGTGACCGGGTCTCACTAACTCAGTCAGTCACTCACTCACTCGCTCAGGCACTCGCTCAGTCACTCACTCACTCGCTCACTCACCCACTCGCTCACTCACCCACTCGCTCGCTCACCCACTCGCTCACTCACCCGCACACTCACCCACCCACTCACCCACCCACCCACCCACTCACCTTGAGGTAGCAGCAGATCCCGTCGCCCTTGAGAGTGTCCGTGACTGAGTCCCGGTACAACTTGCACTTGAGTTTGCCGGTGACCGGGTCTCACTAACTCAGTCAGTCACTCGCTCAGTCACTCGCTCAGCCACTCGCTCAGTCACTCGCTCAGCCACTCGCTCAGCCACTCGCTCAGTCACTCGCTCAGTCACTCGCTCAGCCACTCAGTAACTCACCCACCCACCCACTCACCCACTCACTCACTCACTCACCCACCCACCCACTCGCCCACTCACCCACCCACTCACCCACTCACCCACTCACCCACTCACCCACTCACCCACTCACTCACCCACCCACCCACTCACCCACTCACCCACCCACCCATCCACTCACCCACCCACTCACCCGCCCACTCACCCACCCACTCACCCACTCACTCACCCACCCACCCACCCACTCACCCGCTCACCCACTCACCCGCCCACCCACTCACCCGCCCACCCACTCACCCGCCCACCCACTCACCCACCCACCCACTCACCCACTCACCCACCCACTCACCTTCAGGTAGCAGCAGATCCCGTCGCCCTTGAGAGTGTCCGTGACTGAGTCCCGGTACAACTTGCACTTGAGTTTGCCGGTGACCGGGTCCCTGACGACGATGCCGCACTTGGACATGAGCTCCTCAAACTCCTCCTGGGTGATGTCAGTGGGCAGCCCTGGCAAATACCACAACCACTATAACCACAACCACAACCACCACCACCACAACAACTACTACTACTACAACAACAACCACCACAAGCACCACCACCACCACCACGACTAGAGCCACAACCACCACCACAACAACTACTACTACTACTACAACAACCGCAAGCGCCATAACTATAACCTCAAACACTATAACCACAACCACTATAACCTCTCTCCCCGTGTCTCTCTCCCCGTGTCTCTCTCTCCCTGTGTCTCTCTCTCCCTGTGTCTCTCTCCCCGTGTCTCTCTCCCCGTGTCTCTCTCTCCCCGTGTCTCTCTCCCCGTGTCTCTCTCCCCGTGTCTCTCTCCCCGTGTCTCTCTCCCCGTGTCTCTCTCTCCCCGTGTCTCTCTCTCCCCGTGTCTCTCTCTCCCCGTGTCTCTCTCCCCGTGTCTCTCTCTCCCCGTGTCTCTCTCTCCCCGTGTCTCTCTCTCCCCGTGTCTCTCTCTCCCCGTGTCTCTCTCTCCCCGTGTCTCTCTCTCCCCGCGTCTCTCTCTCTCCCCGTGTCTCTCTCTCTCCCCGTGTCTCTCTCTCCCCGTGTCTCTCTCCCCGTGTCTCTCTCTCCCCGTGTCTCTCTCTCCCCGTGTCTCTCTCCCCGTGTCTCACTCTCCGTGTCTCTCTCCCCGTGTCTCTCTCTCCCCGTGTCTCTCTCTCCCCGTGTCTCTCTCTCCCCGTGTCTCTCTCTCCCCGTGTCTCTCTCTCCCCGTGTCTCTCTCTCCCCGTGTCTCTCTCTCCCCGTGTCTCTCTCCCCCCGTGTGTCTCTCTCCCCGTGTCTCTCTCTCCCCGTGTGTCTCTCTCCCCGTGTCTCTCTCTCCCCGTGTGTCTCTCTCCCCGTGTCTCTCTCTCCCCGTGTCTCTCTCCCCCCGTGTGTCTCTCTCCCCGTGTCTCTCTCTCCCCGTGTGTCTCTCTCCCCGTGTCTCTCTCTCCCCGTGTG
Source organism: Lampetra planeri (assembly GCF_965212315.1). Taxonomy (NCBI): domain Eukaryota; kingdom Metazoa; phylum Chordata; class Hyperoartia; order Petromyzontiformes; family Petromyzontidae; genus Lampetra; species Lampetra planeri. The sequence continues at coordinate 6,657 of NW_027615422.1, read as the reverse complement.
TCTCTCTCCCCGTGTCTCTCTCTCCCCGTGTCTCTCTCTCCCCGTGTGTCTCTCTCCCCGTGTCTCTCTCTCCCCGTGTCTCTCTCTCCCCGTGTCTCTCTCCCCGTGTCTCTCTCTCCCCGTGTCTCTCTCTCCCCGTGTCTCTCTCCCCGTCTCTCTCTCTCCCCGTGTCTCTCTCCCCGTGTCTTCCCCGTATCTCTCTCTCCCCGTGTCTCTCTCTCCCCGTGTCTCTCTCTCCCCGTGTCTCTCTCTCCCCGTGTCTCTCTCTCCCCGTGTCTCTCTCTCCCCGTGTCTCTCTCTCCCCGTGTCTCTGTCCCCCCGTCTCTCTCTCTCCCCGTGTCTCTCTCTCCCCGTGTCTCTCTCTCCCCGTGTCTCTCTCCCCCCGTCTCTCTCTCTCCCCGTGTCTCTCTCTCCCCGTGTCTCTCTCTCCCCGTGTCTCTCTCCCCGTATCTCTCTCTCCCCGTGTCTCTCTCCCCGTGTCTCACTCTCCGTGTCTTCCCCGTATCTCTCTCTCCCCGTGTCTCTCTCTCCCCGTGTCTCTCTCTCCCCGTGTCTCTCTCTCCCCGTGTCTCTCTCCCCGTATCTCTCTCTCCCCGTGTCTCTCTCCCCGTGTCTCTCTCCCCGTATCTCTCTCTCCCCGTGTCTCTCTCTCCCCGTGTCTCTCTCTCCCCGTGTCTCTCTCTCCCCGTGTCTCTCTCTCCCCGTGTCTCTGTCCCCCCGTCTCTCTCTCTCCCCGTGTCTCTCTTTCCCCGTGTCTCTGTCCCCCCGTCTCTCTCTCTCCCCGTGTCTCTCTATCCCCGTGTCTCTCTCTCCCCGTGTCTCTCTCTCCCCGTGTCTCTCTCTCCCCGTGTCTCTCTCCCCCGTATCTCTCTCTCCCCGTGTCTCTCTCCCCGTGTCTTCCCCGTATCTCTCTCTCCCCGTGTCTCTCTCTCCCCGTGTCTCTCTCTCCCCGTGTCTCTCTCCCCGTGTCTCTCTCTCCCCGTGTGTCTCTCTCCCCGTGTCTCTCTCTCCCCGTGTCTCTCTCTCCCCGTGTCTCTCTCCCCGTGTCTCTCTCTCCCCGTGTCTCTCTCTCCCCGTGTCTCTCTCCCCGTCTCTTCCCCGTATCTCTCTCTCCCCGTGTCTCTCTCTCCCCGTGTCTCTCTCTCCCCGTGTCTCTCTCTCCCCGTGTCTCTCTCTCCCCGTGTCTCTCTCCCCCCGTCTCTCTCTCTCCCCGTGTCTCTCTCTCCCCGTGTCTCTCTCTCCCCGTGTCTCTCTCTCCCCGTGTCTCTCTCTCCCCGTGTCTCTCTCTCCCCGTGTCTCTCTCTCCCCGTGTCTCTCTCCCGTGTCTCTCTCCCCGTGTCTCACTCTCCGTGTCTCTCTCCCCGTGTCTCTCTCTCCCCGTGTCTCTCTCCCCGTGTCTCACTCTCCGTGTCTCTCTCCCCGTATCTCTCTCTCCCCGTGTCTCTCTCCCCCCGTGTGTCTCTCTCCCCGTGTCTCTCTCTCCCCGTGTCTCTCTCTCCCCGTGTCTCTCTCTCCCCGTGTGTCTCTCTCCCCGTGTCTCACTCCCCGTGTCTCACTCCCCGTGTCTCTCCCCGTGTCTCACTCTCCACGTGTCTTTCTCCCCGTGTCTCTCTCCACGTGTCTTTCTCCCCGTGTCTCTCTCCCCGTGTCTCTATCCCCGTGTCTCTCTCACCATGTCTCTCTCTCTCTCCCCGTGTCTCTCTCTCTCCCCGTGTCTCTCTCTCCCCGTGTTTCTCTCTCCCCGTGTGTCTCTCTCCCCGTGTCTCTCTTTCTCTCCCCGTGTGTCTCTCTCCCGTGTCTCTCTCTCCCCGTGTCTCTCTCTCCCCGTGTTCTCTCCCCGTGTGTCTCTCTCCCCGTGTGTCTCTCTCCCCGTGTGTCTCTCTCCCCGTGTCTCTCTCTCTCCCCGTGTTCTCTCTCCCCGTGTGTCTCTCTCCCCGTGTGTCTCTCTCCCCGTGTCTCTCTCTCTCTCCCGTGTGTCTCTCTCCCCGTGTCTCTCTCTCCCCGTGTCTCTCTCTCCCCGTGTCTCTCTCCCCGTATCTCTCTCTCCCCGTGTCTCTCTCCCCGTGTCTTCCCCGTATCTCTCTCTCCCCGTGTCTCTCTCTCCCCGTGTCTCTCTCTCCCCGTGTCTCTCTCCCCGTGTCTCTCTCTCCCCGTGTGTCTCTCTCCCCGTGTCTCTCTCTCCCCGTCTCTCTCTCCCCCGTGTCTCTCTCTCCCCGTGTCTCTCTCTCCCCGTGTCTCTCTCTCCCCGTGTCTCTCTCCCCGTCTCTCTCTCTCCCCGTGTCTCTCTCCCCGTGTCTCTCTCTCCCGTGTCTCTCTCCCCCCGTCTCTCTCTCTCCCCGTGTCTCTCTCTCCCCCGTGTGTCTCTCTCCCCGTGTCTCTCTCCCCGTGTCTCTCTCTCTCCCCGTCTCTCTCTCTCCCCGTGTCTCTCTCTCCCGTGTCTCTCTCTCCCCGTGTCTCTCTCTCCCCGTGTCTCTCTCTCCCCGTGTCTCTCTCCCCGTGTCTCTCTCTCCCCGTGTCTCTCTCCCCCGTCTCTCTCTCTCCCCGTGTCTCTCTCTCCCCGTGTCTCTCTCTCCCCGTGTCTCTCTCTCCCCGTGTCTCTCTCTCTCCCCGTGTCTCTCTCCCCGTGTCTCTCTCCCGTGTCTCACTCTCCGTGTCTCTCTCCCCGTGTCTCTCTCTCCCCGTGTCTCTCTCCCCGTGTCTCACTCTCCGTGTCTCTCTCCCCGTATCTCTCTCTCCCCGTGTCTCTCTCCCCCCGTGTGTCTCACTCCCCGTGTCTCACTCTCCGTGTCTCACTCTCCACGTGTCTTTCTCCCCGTGTCCTCTCTCCCCGTGTCTCTCCCCGTGTCTCACTCTCCACGTGTCTTTCTCCCCGTGTCTCTCTCCCCGTGTCTCTATCCCCGTGTCTCTCTCACCATGTCTCTCTCTCTCCCCCCGTGTCTCTCTCTCCCCGTGTCTCTCTCTCCCCGTGTGTCTCTCTCCCCGTGTCTCTCTTTCTCTCCCCGTGTGTCTCTCTCCCGTGTCTCTCTCTCCCGTGTGTCTCTCTCCCCGTGTGTCTCTCTCCCCGTGTGTCTCTCTCCCCGTGTGTCTCTCTCCCCGTGTGTCTCTCTCCCCGTGTCTCTCTCTCTCTCCCCGTGTGTCTCTCTCCCCGTGTCTCTCTCTCCCCGTGTCTCTCTCTCCCCGTGTCTCTCTCCCCGTGTCTCTCTCTCCGTGTCTCTCTCCCCGTGTCCTCTCTCTCCCCGTGTCTCTCTCTCCGTGTCTCTCTCCCCGTGTCTCTCTCTCCCCGTGTGTCTCTCTCCCCGTGTCTCTCTCCCCCCGTGTGTCTCTCTCCCCGTGCGTGTCACTCACCACTGACGTAGACGTTTGTATTCTTCTCCTGTTCGATATCAAACCAACCTGAGCAAATGGGAGAGAAAACGTCAGTGAACTATAAACAACGCACCCAGCCACACACACACACACATCCACCCCACACACCACACCCACACACCACCACCCACACACCCACCCACACACACACACATCCACCCACTCATCCGCCCACCCACACACACACACATCCACACATCCACCCACCCACTCACACATCCACCCACACACACACACACATCCACCCACCCCACACCCACCCACACACACACACTTCCACACATCCGCCCCACCCACACACCCACCCACACACAAACACATCCACACATCCACCCACACACCCACCCACACACACATCCACCCACTCATCCGCCCCACCACCCACACACCCACACACACATCCACCCACTCATCCGCCCACCCACACACCCACACACACATCCACCCACTCATCCGCCCAAACACACACCCACACACACATCCACCCACACACCCACACACACATCCACCCACTCATCCGCCCACCCACACACCCACACACACATCCAGCCACTCATCCGCCCCACCCACACACCCACACACACATCCACCCACTCATCCGCCCACCCACACACCCACACACACATCCACCCACTCATCCGCCCACCCACACACCCATCCACCCACTCATCCGCCCAAACACACACCCACACACACATCCACCCACACACCCACACACACATCCACCCACACACCCACTCACACATCCACCCACTCATCCGCCCACCCACACACCCACCCACACACACACATCCACCCACCCACACATCCACCCACCCACTCACACATCCACCCACCCACCCACACTCCACCCACTCACTCACACATCCACCCACCCACCCACTCACACAACCACCCACCCCACCCACACATCCACCCACTCACTCACACATCCACCCACCCACCCACTCACACAACCACCCACCCACTCACACATTCACCCACCCACTCACACACCCACCCACCCACTCACACATCCACCCACCCACCCACTCACACTTCCACCCACCCACCCACCCACTCACACATCCACCCACACACACACACATCCACCCACTCATCCGCCCACCCACAAACCCACCCACACACACACACACATCCGCCCACCCATCACACCCACCCACACACACATCCACCCACTCATCCGCCCACCCACTCACACATCCACCCACCCACTCACTCACCCACACATCCACCCACCACACACACACATCCACCCACCCTCTCACACATCCACCCACTTACCCACACATCTACCCACCCACACATCCACCCACTCATCCACACATCCACCCACCCACTCACACACCCACACATCTACCCACCCACTCACACACACACACATCCACCCACACACACACACATCCACCCACCCACTCACACACCCACACATCCACCCACCCACTCACACACCCACACACTCCACCCACCCACTCACACATCCACCCACCCACTCACACACCCACACATCTACCCACCCACTCACACACACACACATCCACCCACACACACACACACATCCACCCACCCACTCACACACCCACACATCCACCCACACACACACATCCACCCACCCACTCACACACCCACACATCTACCCACCCACTCACACACCCACACATCCACCCACACACACACACATCCACCCACCCACTCACACACCCACACATCCACCCACCCACCCACACATCCACCCACCCACTCACACACCCACACATCCACCCACCCACTCACACACCCACACATCCACCCACACACACACACATCCACCCACCCACTCACACACACACACATCCACCCACACACACACACATCCACCCACCCACTCACACACCCACACATCCACCCACCCACTCACACACACACACATCCACCCACACCCACACACCCACTCACACACACACACATCCACCCACCCACTCACACACCCACACATCCCACCCACACACACACACATCCACCCACACACCCACACACCCACACACACACCATCCACCCACCCACTCACACACCCACACATCTACCCACCCACTCACACACCCACACATCCACCCACACACACACACATCCACCCACACACCCACCCACACATCCACCCACCCACTCACACACCCACACATTCCACCCACCCACTCACACACCCACACATCTACCCACCCACTCACACACCCACACATCCACCCACACACACACACACATCCACCCACACACCCACACACCCACCCACACATCCACCCACCCACTCACACACCCACACATCTACCCACCCACTCACACACCCACTCACCCACACATCCACCCACTCACACATCCACCCACACGTCCACCCACTCACTCACACATCCACCCACTCACCCACCCACCCACACATCCACCCACTCACCCACCCACTCACCCACACATCCACCCACTCACCCACCACTCATCCACACATCCACCCACTCACCCACCAACTCACTCACACATCCACCCACCCACCCACACATCCACCCACCCAGCCACTCACACAACCACCCACCCACTCACACATCCACCCACCCACCCACTCACACAACCACCCACCCACTCACACATCCACCCACCCACCCACTCACACATCCAACCACCCACCCACTCACACATCCACCCACCCACCCACTCACACATCCACCCACCCACTCACACATCCACCCACCCACCCACTCACCCACCCACTCACCCACTCACCCACTCACCCACCCACCACTCACTCACCCACCCACTCACCCACCCACTCACCCACACATCCACCCACTCACCCACTCACCCACCCACTCACCCACCCACTCACCCACTCACCCACTCACTCACCCACTCACCCACCCACTCACCCACACATCCACCCACTCACCCACCCACTCACACATCCACCCACTCACCCACACATCCCACCCACCCACACATCCACCCACTCACCCACACATCCACCCACTCACCCACCAACTCACTCACACCTCCACCCACCCACACACATCCACCCACCCACTCACACATCCACCCACCCACCCACTCACCCACCCACTCACCCACCCACTCACCCACCCACTCACCCACTCACCCACCCACTCACCCACCCACCCACCCACTCACTCACCCACCCACTCACCCACCCACCCACCCACCCACTCACCCACCCCACTCACCCACCCACCCACTCACCCACCCACTCACCCACTCACCCACCCACTCACCCACCCACCCACCCACCCACCCACTCACCCACCACCCACCTCA